>NW_020654972.1:11935764-11942121 GCF_003589595.1 Hyposmocoma kahamanoa | reverse complement strand
ATTTACGACGAGTGTTGGCTTATTATGTTTTGCATCTTTGCAATGCAAATGCAAATGCAAATTTTAAACTGATACCTACACGCTTATGCTGCGTGTCGCGGCTGTGCACAGATACATTCTGCAAAGAGACTTAGAACATAGGTATGTATATTATCAAGCAATCTCAAATCGAACTTACGTACGTAGGTACATAATTAAATGTGTGTGATACACAAATTTATATTTGTGTATCACAAATTTTACACAAGCGGTAATCTAAAAAATAATTCCAACGAATTATTATCTCACGGTATGTTATGTAACGTTCCATTCAATGTAAGCAGGTACCTACTTAAGTCCACCTTCGTCTTACGTCAGTCGCCTTATTATATTATTGTAATACGTGTGCATTTACTAATCGCGTGTTAGATATTAAAGGTTGGCGAGAGAATGAGACATGTACCATTGAGCATAAATATCACAAACGAAGTTTGTAATTTCGTATGATAGACAAATTGCACCATTCCGTGGAGCATTACTGGTATAGAGAAATGCCGCATTTCCGCGGTTGTGTAACGTGTCACTTGTTCACTTTCGGTGATCTGTTAGCCGCAGGCGGCGCGGCGGTGGCGATGGCGGTGGCGATGACGGTGGCGGTGGCGTGAGAGTTTGTTTTTACAAAAATCGTTTAAAGCCTCCTGAAAATGTTGCTTTAGACAGACAGATACGGTGCTTCCAGGCGTTTTGCATTTAAACAAATAGTCCGCCTTTTATGTGATGGCGTCGCTATCGGTGTCTCTTCTAAACCACTAGTTTCTGAGAAATATGCTTCTAATATAACATAATGTTTTCAGAAGTGTTTTATAGCACATTTTTGCTTCATTTTGTGTTTGTTCTATTGCGCTCTTATGAGCGCAAAAGAAGCAAAAGTATGAAGATCGTGCTTTGTCAGAAGCCGAGAAACACCAACACAGTGGCCGTTGGCTCCGAGCATAGGCTTGGGGCCGTCATACATAATGCAAACTGTGGCGTGCCATTGTTTTCACTTTCGCGTAATTCGTGCGCCCGCGCTGCGCTACTGCGACCTTTGGCGACTTGTTACGTACCGTATGTGGCCTTACATAAAAAGGTTTGGTAACGCGCTTTTTGCTCCCGACGACCCGAAAAACTAAAACGCTCCACTTAACAGTGCAATTTGTAAAGTGAAGCGCCGAACGAATCACGAGAGAACCTCGCACATGAAAGTTCGTCCGGTCAAGCAGAGGTCGTTCCGCAAGTAATCTCGTTACCCAAACATGCGTAAGCGCCTAACACACTAACACGTTAATTAAATAAGCTATATATGTGCGTAATGAGCGTAAAGTCTGCGACATTGCGTTCGCCTTGAACTGATTTGACGGATCTAGTAATTAAGTGTAAGTTGGGCTTGATACCGTACAAGTTAGGTACGCCTAATTACCTTAGTGTGTACGTGCACACTTGTTTCCTAATTAGATCAACATTTTTATTACTTTTACGTGTAGGTAAGTAACATAACTGAGCGTTGTATTATGTTTGTAATAGGAGACGCAATATTTTACAACCCGGAAAGAAAATATTCATCGAAATACACTGGCGCGGGACGTAGTTTCTATCCTGTGTAACGGATTTCCAGCATTTTGTTACGGCTTTACAGTATCCATAAATGATAAGTTACACAATTGACTAGTTCCACTGCAGTAGCGGCGGCGGCGGCGGTGATGGTGGCATGACAGAGCCTAGCATGGCCTTACGAGTATATACCGCCGCGCCGCCGCCGCGCCGCCGCGCTGCCGCCCGCACCCGCGCTTTCATTATGGAGAGTTTGTGATGCGAAATCCAATTGCAAGTATTTCATACTTACTAATGAACATCAACCCTGAGCTACACGCAATCTCATTTTTTGACATTCTTTCTTTTATCTCTTACTTGATGGTAAGTAGAAATGGTTTCACGTGGGTTGACAGTTGATTTAGCTGAACGGCTGCTGCGTCTGCGCAGCGGCAGTGCAGCAGGCACGTCTGTGTGCAGAGCGCAGTGTGGGCATAACGAATTGTTTTCCCAATTTGCCACTCACCGATTCTCCGCAAGTTTGGCAATGTCAACGCGGTTAATAGCTTTTGATACCTCATTACATTGCTAGGTTTCTAAAATAATTGCGTAAACCGTACAACCGTCAGTACGAGCACCGCGATTACTATTTCTAGCTGCAATTGCTGCTCTCTTGTTTGACGGCCATTGACATGATTCATCAGCCATCATGACAAGCTTTACAAGCTTTTTATAATGTGTCCAAATAAGGTTGACTAAAACTAAAATTGCGGTTTGGTCTACGGGACCGGTTTAGCATTTGATATAAAGTTTGGGACACAGAATTGTTGGAAACAATTGACAACATTCTGACCGGCGGCGTTGTGTTCGTGCGTAGAACCATAAGTCATAAAGAAATTAATAGAAAATGAAGTAATCTGTATACCGTATTATCATAATTCATAGCAATAGTGCTGCCGTATGTCGTCGATCGGGACGATGGGCCAATCGATCGTTTCCGCTATCGGCACCGCTGATAACAAAAACAGTCACGAACCATTCCAAGGTGAATCAGATAGAGAGTGATCTCTGTAAGACAAGTTTTTAAAGAATACGAGTGTTTGTTTCTGAACTAGTTAAAATGTACCGTAATAACTGTTAAGTTTTAGCACAGACGCCATCCAGGTGTCGTGTATGGGTATTTATCACGCAATCTGCTAACAGGCGCAATGGCTCCCGTCTGGGCCGGGCGTGTACTCCACTGCAACGAGTGCATTGATACAAGTCAACAATTATCTTCAACGGCTAGTTAGAACTGACGAAAATTGGCTTTACACCTGACTAGGGAAACATCCAATGCTGGAATATTCGAAAAGTGAATCGGAAAGTTTATTACATCATAGATGAAGTAATGTTTACACTCGTTAAGAGAACAATGCTGTTTATGATGCGATCTAAGCGTACGAGAACTCGCTTGTCAGGAATCAAACAACCATGCGGTGAATTCCGGATGAACGCGAATTTTCCTTCCATTGATTGTTATAAACACAATAATTATTGCCAACAGCTGCGGATTGAATTTGGTCAAAACAACTTTGCTATTATCTATAATGCAGCAATGCTGATTAGTGAGCAGCGGCCGTGGCGAGGAGCGATAGAGGGATTATGATATTATTGGTCTTTACAACCACGTTCGCGATGTACGTCACTCGCACAGCTCCAAGCTGGCTTAAAATGTGGACAAGAGTTAAAGAATATAAACTTTACCCTTTTAAATTGGTTCCACCGCTAAAATTTAATACAGCTACTGTATCTGATCGACCACCGTCTCCGGTTGGTGCCGTTAGCAATAGTCCGTTGCTTCTGCAGCTGAGCCGGCTGAGGCGTCGTTACTCGAAAATGGATCATCTCAAATACAATAAATACACAAATCATACAATTCAATAGGCGTTCTCATTTAATATTAGGTCTCTTCGTTAACGACTTTGTGTCACGACACTAGTCGCGAAGCATTTATGTAGCAGTAGAGCTCCTTGTGAAAGAGCTCATCCAAGGAAGTACCGCCACCTCATTTACGAGTATTTCTGCCGCCAAGCAGTGATGTGAGCATTATTGCGTTCCAGTTTTGAGGTGAAATTACAGGTACATGAGACTTATCAACTTGTCTCAGGGTGACGGGCGCAGTGGGAGTGTTTTAAAGCTCGGAGTGGCACTGCAACTGTTACGGACAGGCTTGTCGCCTACTCAGGCCCACTAACAACTTGTTCAGCCCGCTACTAGGTATATATCATTAAAGAAACATTTACAGAACACTGTCTCTCTCGGAAGTTTTTTTATTTCAGATAATTTTAATAGATAATCTGTATTTCCTTTAGATAATAGTAAACTTGGATAAAATCCTAAGTAGTATCCATCTCAAGTGATCTGATCATTATACTTGATCCTTAACCAGTCCATGTGATGTGTCTTGCTCCATACGCAGGTGACACGAATGCCATTCCGGGATATTAAAAATAGAATAGAAAATTAATTATTGAGTTACACGTAGCTCTACAAACAATGGTTCTAATTTACTATTATCGGAGGACTCACGCGCTTTGCATCAGACGCGCACGGGCACGGGGCTGCTAGAGGCGATGGCCTTCCATTGTCAATAACACCGATCTTGAGTATTGCATAAACAATTACGCAAACAACTGTTCTTGCGCAAAAACTGCACAACATCAACATATAATATTAATAATATATATCTAGAACGAAACATACATATAACTGAAAAATGTAATGAAGACAGGTAACCACGTAACTTTTCCTTGGGGGATTTTCAATGAGCCGGAGCCGGGTATGTTCGAGAGTTTGTTGTATCTCCGGAAATAACAATTAAGTGGGCGTAGCGTCCACTGTAATAATCTCAATTACTCTGTCCGCAAGCGGTTTCATTCCAATCGTTTCGCTAACAACTTTTGGCTGTTAGATTTCTGGCGCTTCCTAACTATATATATAACTGCCTCTGTGGCCGAACGGTTATCATGCCGGACTGCCACGCAGAGGTCCTAGTTTCGATTCCCGGGCCGGGAGAAATATTCGTACGGCCTACATTTATTTCTCTCGTGAGTTTGGGTGTCAATTGTGATTGTCTATGTGACATAGACATAGACATGGTTTCCCTAGTGCGGGGCTATGTTGAGTGTGTGCGTTGCTATTGTTGTTATACAGGGTGTAAAAGTTAAATCGTTAAGTCGTTGTCCATAAATATAAAAGATATGAAAACTTTAAACTGATATCGAAAGTACGTTACCTAATGAGTGAATCGACATCAATAACTTTAAAAAAATAAAACTACCTACAAATATACAAAATGTTAACAATAAGGCGCTCCCCTAGGCCATAGGTACATTTAACATATGACATTCGTACAGAGGCTTTAGTTGCCCTACTTTAAGGCGTAATAACGAAAGTGCTATAAATAATGTAACAAAACCATCTTGTAATTGAATAATAGTACATTATGATATAAGTGCGGTAAGTTGAAAATTGCAGCCGAGGCCATATTGCTAGCCCGAGCCGTAGGCGAGGGCTATAAGAAAGCAGAGGCTGTAATATTCAAAGCGCCCGTATGTCATACGACGTTTTTTAACATATTTGCGAGGAAATAAATAAGACTCTGACTTTCTTAAACGAATAAATCTTTAATTACTTGTTAAAGCAGTTATAGAAATTTGAACAATTTTTAAAAGTGATTGTTACGTTGCCAGTTGGCATTTTTAATGTTGTCAAGTTATTATTATTAGTTACAATCTCCCCAGTCTCTCTCTCACTCTCTTGAGTGAAAGTAGGAGAAACGAGACCACAGAGTTCTGCAGTCGGTGGCGGCGGCGGAGGCGGTTGCGGCTGCGGCGGCGGAGGCGGTTGCGGCTGCGGCGACGATGGTGGAATGTACGCGTGTGTGCTCGTAGATGGTTGAAAGTCAACACTTGACTCCAAATTTATGTTCCTTGTAATGCGAGAGCTAATTTCTTCTTCATTTCTTATCGAACCTTCTATGTATCCTTCGGCTACATTGCTTGACCGCCATCCTGTAGCCGAGGACCTTCTGAAACTGTGCCCTGTGTATTCATGTGCTTGAGGCAAATTTAAGAAAGTGGCAATTTCTTTCGGCATTGCTCCCAATTTATTAATGCCAATGGGTTGGTTAGTGCATTTTCCATTTTGGTAATTTTGAAAAAATCTGTTGGAATTAGCTTTTGTTGAACGAAGCGCTTCGTATTTCTTCACTACGTCGTAAAAAGGCCCCTGTATTGTGAACGACCTTGGAATTTTATTTTTTGTGTTTTTGACCTGGACAAGAAGAACCCGCCCATGGTTCTCGACATCATTAGTTGTTATGTTTGCCAACTCTTGACGTCTATATGCACCATTTATACCGAATATTACTACAACCTTAGAATAATAACGCATAGAATGATAGTTTCATATCAAACGAACTGTCACAAGTGAGGCAAAAACCAAATTCATGTAGGCGTAAGCAACTTGTAACTACGCTCGTCGGCACGCACACAAATATACAAATAATGATGCCATGGAATAACATTTCCCTCAAAAGTGGGGAAATTGTATCTTGCTTAACTCATCATTAAGTTAAAGGTGCCTACAGATTTGCCCGACATTGTCGATCAGGTGCCTACAGATGTGCTCGATTTTGTCGATGAAAAACGAATATAGCACTTATTTGTAAATCCAAGATGGCGGACACGATTTTTCAAAATATGCTATATGGGTATCCTTTTCGAGGTATTTGGGGATGCTCATTACGAATATGGCACTCATTTC
>NW_020654972.1:11831824-11935754 GCF_003589595.1 Hyposmocoma kahamanoa | reverse complement strand
CAATATGGGTATCATTTTCGAGGTACTTGGGGGTGCTCATTACGAATGTGGCACTCATTTCTAAATCCAAGATGGCGGGCACGATTTTTTCAAAAAAATGCTATGTGGGTATCATTTTCGAGGTATTTGGGGATGCTCAATGTGAATATGGCACTATTTGTAAATCCAAGATGGCGGGCACGATTTTTCAAATAATGGCAAGTTGGGTATCGTTTTCGAGGTATTTGGGGGTGCTCATTTCGAATATTGCTTTTGTTTGAACTGTCGTGTTTGCCATCTTGGATTTAGAAATGAGTGCCATATTTGTATTGAACATTCCCAAACATCTCGAAAACGATACCCAACTTGCCATTATTCGAAAAATCGCGCCCGCATCTTGGATTTAGAAATAAGTGCCATATTCGAAACCTAAAACCGAAAATGCCATAAGCAAACATTAAAGAAAATAACTGTTAAAATAGATTAAAAAATCGCTTAAGAATGCTCCCCTTTCAAGAAAATAAAATATTTTAATATAAAATATTTCGCTTGAGTTACGAAAAGAAAGACATATAATAAGCTATCAAAGTTGTACTGGTGGTGCCAACACTATAGTAGAAACAAATATATAAGTACTGTAAATTTGTTGCAATATGTGCTCCAATTCAAATAAAATTAAAATAAATAATTATTCAATAAAGCATGAACGCAGAGCCGTTAAAAGTATTATAAAATAATTAAGTGTCCCAATCACTTACAGGAGTTAACGAAAACATTTAATGTTTATTAAAGTAAATATTAGTTCAAGATGCGCAAATAAATCTAAATTACAGGCACCACTAAAATTTACGTAATATAATTATTTTGATACAGAATAGCAAAATGGGGAGAAAAAAAATTCGTTACTTTGCAACACTTTCGTATCTTGTTGCCGCGAAATTATTTTTCTGTTTTAGTGAATATTTACATAAAAATATGAGTTGAAACGCATTACTTACTTGAGGAATGCGATGTTAGTGTCTATTTTATGTTTGTCTGTTGTATTTTTACACCCATTTACCGCACATTTCATCATTTTTAGCAAAAAATTTTGGAGCTGTTCGCGGTGCAATATGACCTTGAGCACTAACAGCCCGCGCGCTCCTGGGACGCGTTTGGAACCCTCTAACTTGCCTCACTTAGCGTGTGCGGGCTAGGTTTCTATGCGTTATTATTCTAAGACTACAACCTGAAAAGAGATAAAAAGAACGTATAAACACCTATATTGTAAAGAAATACGAAAGTGAAAGAAATTAATAACAATAATTTAGTTTCAACTGACCTTTGTTGCCAAATATCGCCAATCCGGAGCTTCTTTTAGGAACTTCTTGATATTATCAGCCGAAAATACTTTCAACTTTTTACTTACATGGCCATCTGAGCGTCTTTTTAGAAATGCTATCAAGTTGGAGTTTGACTTGATATCAATACCATGGTTTGTTTTCATAGTGCTTTTTAGCATTGAATAGTAGCACCACAATGAGCTTCACTTATATTTTTGAGAAAGTTCCATGAAATAGGCTAAATACACATTTTCTGAAAATGAATTTGCATCTTTGCTTGTTTGCCATATGATGAAATTTTGATACGCTTGTAAGTATGTATCTATCGTATCGATTTTTCAGGTAAGAGGCTTAGAGTAGCCTTTTTAGCTGCGTTTAAGACTTGTGGCGGTGTCAAATATATAATTAATAAATATATAATATATATAAAATAATAAATATAAAATATATAATTAATATAATTAATAAATTCATCACTACTTGACGACATTTTCAAATAAAAACAATACAGTGAAAAGAAAAAGCGCGCGAAATAATTTTTACTTGTTCACAAATTAGCTATGCGCGCGCATCAACGTTTTTTTTTAGGCAAAGGTATAAAAATAGCCAGTATTACTAATAAAGTAAATTAATATTTTTGTGTTTTTGTTACAGATGAATGGTTGTAATTTATTGTCAAAATTAATTAAATGAAAGAATTAAATATTTATTTACTATATTTTATCTCCCAAAGTTAATTTTATTCATAAAATATTGACCACTTTTCTAACATAAAAACTCTTTGCAAAGATTTAAAAAAGTATCGTTCATTTTTATACGGAGCATCTTAAAAAACCGTGCATGTTACTTTATTAAAAAAAAAACTCGTGCGTTTTACATTACAATAACGCACTTGTGCGTTTTACATTACAATAACGCACAAGTGCGTAATGAAATACATTACCATATTGAAATTGGTGTGATTTCAGCCACTTTACGAGCAAATATGTTATAAAAATATAATGGCATAGTTAATTATCTGGTCAAGTATGAGTTGTCCATAAAAATGAATAAAACTGATAACTTTTTTTTTGTTGATCCACTCAGTTTCATATAATGATCATTTCATTGTATGGGACGAAAAAAATCGGAATGGCAGAAGTTGGTCAAATTTAATAGAGTAAGATGGGCAGATGCTCAGTCGGACGTGTACAAATTGGAGTGCGGAGTTCGGCAGGGGGGGGGTTGAGTTCGCCGCCGCTCTTCAATTTGTACATGAACGGGCTGATGGGTGAGCTCAGCAGCTCCAACGTTGGTTGCCATATTGACGGGATCTGTGTCAATAACATATGTTACGCTGATGACATAGTTTTATGCCCATCAACTGGTGCTCTGCGTAAGCTGATAAGTATCTGTGAATCTTATGCGGCGGATCACGGGCTCAGATATAATGCACTTAAGAGTGAGTGTATGGTATTCAAGGCCGTCACCAAAACATATACGACCGTGCCTCCAATTACTCTATGTGGAACTCCTCTAAAGCAATCAAGGCAGTTTAAGTATCTGGGCCACTGGGTCGCCGAGGATCTGTGTGATAATGCAGATATAGAGAGGGAGCGCAGGGCATTGGCTGTCCGTTGTAATATGTTGGCGCGCAGGTTTGCACGATGTACAGATCAAGTGAAGGTAACACATTTTAAAGCTTATTGCCAGTCCTTTTACACGTGCAGCCTGTGGGTCAACTATACGCAGCGGACATACGGTGCACTGCGCGTTCAGTATAACAATGCGTTCAGGATGCTGTTCCGACTGCCACGTTTCTGTAGCGCATCAACCATGTTCGCTGATAAACGTGTAGACGATTTTTACGCTATCATACGAAAGCGAAGTGCGTCGCTACTCAGTCGCATGCGTGGCAGCACATACGGCATCCTGAACACATTGACAGATAGGTGGGAGTCCCCAATGTTGTGGCGGTGGATGCGTTTGCACACCGCTAGCGATTCACTGCTCTAACATTGGCTGGGCAGTTATCCTCCCGCCTATTAAACAAATTATTATTTAATTATTATTAGTATTGTCTTTATTTTTATGTTTAAACTAACACTAGCTTAAGTACTTTTTATTAACAAATATTATGGATCACGTTGTCTGAGAATAAAATTATTATTATTATTATTATTAATAAAAAGTTTTTTCATACGAATTTAATAAAATATTGTTCATATTTTATTAAATTTGACCAAATCCTACAGTCCCGATGCTTTTCTTCTAATGCAATAAAATCATTCTTATCAGAAACCGAGTCTCAACATCAAAAAAATTGTCAATTTTATAATTTTATTATTATTTAATTTTTTATTGAATTGATATTCAATTATTTTTATGTGAAATTACTCCATTAGTTTGTTATAATTACAAATACATATACAAAGATCGAACACTCAGAAAAAAATCCTTCGATCCGGCCGGATTCGTACCGCCGCCGCCGTCTTCTAGCGTACGGTGCCAGACGCTATACCAACTAAGCCACGGAACGAACGGAATTATTATTGTTTCTATTAACTTTTGATTTACAGCAAAACATTAGAACTAAGGAGGTGCTTAAAATACTACAAGATGTTGATACGTACACTCCCTCACATTCACGATACCTCACTCGTGAGACACGACATTAAAGCCAGCATGTTTCACAAAAGTTTGGGCAAGTAATATATAGCGCAAAACGGACATACCTAGGAAGGATATATTTCTGTAATAGTGAAATGTGACAGTTCGACTGGAGTGCGATCGTCCTGTGTGAATCTAGAACGTAATTAACGGTTTTAGCGAAGATGATGGATTTAGTTAGGTAATTGCCACCGGGCGAATTTTACTTGAGAATGTAATTAAGCGGCCCCGTCACAGTGTACTAAGCAAAAACTCATACAATGCCCTAATTTTGATACAAAATTAAGTCTTGACATCGAACATTATAACTTTGCCATAGTGACCGTTCGTTTGCCTAACTGACTGCTATTGTGACCAGAGAGGGACAGAGCTACTTTCCTTGCGTTGACAGTTATATTGTCAGAATCTGTCAGACATATTTTCTAGATAAAAGAAGAGTGATTAAATGGCGATTATGAAACAGAACACCTCCAACTTTTGGCCTTCTTCTTTATATGTAGCAATTATTTTAACGTTCATATTGCGTCTGCAATATTCGAGTAGGCTAGTTTGGCTTTACAAGTTTTTGCTATTATTTTGCGATAGGAAGAAGTTTTTGCAGCTTTCGAACAACTTTTGGTAAACTCGAGCCTATTTGAACGACAGATGTCACACGGGAACCGAATGAATGAATGAAATATTCTTTGTTGCACATTAAAATAAATAACATATATTTATAAGTGTTTGTTTTACGTTCTCAACTGAGTACTCCCGTGGTCCAACTTACCAACACCGGTTAATGTCCTATTAGAGCTTAGCGAATTTTTTTTTTGTTTCGTTTTTTTTTTCTTTCAACCGTGACATTGGCAAAATCATCATTGCTCATAATGATGGAGCCATAAAAATAAAAAGTGATAGTGATATCACAACGACAACCTAGAACAGTAATTGTAACCTTAAGATAGAAAAAAAAGTTGTTGGAAAAAGTTGGAAAGTAGGTTCAACCAAAGAAGAATATCTTGTAATGGAAACGTTTTAAATAAATACACGTTGGCGGCGCCGGTCTTAGTTGTTGGCGATTCTTCGCGGGAGAACCAACCTTCTGAACAGAACACCACTGACACGAGCGATGAGGGCTTTGAATGTTATGACGGGGAAGTTGACCTGTTTGCCTGTTCTGTGTCAGTTCTATAAAATAGTTTTATTTCTGATGTGTTATGGAATATAATAACAGTTCGTAATATAATATGGTACAATACTACTTAGAAGGTATAATGTACTTTGGAATGCTTCTATTTGTGATCTTTGTGAATGACGTTGACCTGTGCTTCGCTAATGATATGAAGACCTTCGCCAAAATAGCTGCTGTGTTAGATGCAGAAAAGTTAAAGGCAAATCTTGTTCGCCTGTGAGGTTAAACCTGGACGCCTCAAAATGCTGTGTCGTCGCTTTTGATCGGAAACGGAATACTATCCTCTATGACTACGTCCTCAAGAATAAAAAGCTGCAAATGGTGTTTACTATGAGGGATCTAGGAGTTATTCATGACTCCAAGTTGCTCTTTGACTCTCATATTAACGTTATAGTTAATAAAGCCACTAGGTCACTGGGTTTCGTAATGCGTAGTTCAGTAGATTTTAAGCATGCTAAAACACTAAAAAAGGTTACCTATCACAAGCAAGAAACTTGATTAACAGAATTTTGTTTCTCTGAAAACCTTTAAACGTTCATTGAATAGATTTTGTTTCAATAATCCGAAAACACATTACGGTTTTTTTCATTACAACATTTAATGTTTCACTATTTTGACAAATATTGACAAGTTATTCATTTCCCGATTCTTCTTTCCCCTATATACTGTGTGACCAATGTATCTAATTGAGTATTCTGTTTCTGTAAAAACAACGGTATCCATAATACATTTTTTCATATTATTTCTTATTACCGATATTAAATGTCTTAGAAAGTGTCGCATAATGCAACTCGTCAAAGTAACATAGCACCTCGCGCCTTTACAAAATATAGTAAACGAGGTGCGAGTTAATTGGATCGAGTTATACACAAACAAACTCAGTTCTGGTACTCGCCTCGTTTCAGATATATGTTAATTATTGAATACTGAAGACCATATTGTTTTTATATTACATTTCAGATGACAGAAAATTATGTAAGTGGGACTTGCAGTGCACCAGCAAAGTGCAACTTTGCAGCTAAATATATAAAATAACAATTTTTTCGAAATGAATCTTCAGCAATCTAAATTATATGGAAAATAGACAGTATAACAAACATCACTCGATCAAACAAACTTCTGTCCAAAGAATACGTATGCGTAATAATTATTCTAATAATAGGTTTTCGGACAAACGATACTTCGGCTGTAAGACATTTCTGTGTTGCAAATTTATACCAAAACTGTAATCGCACTAATGAAAAAAAGTCACAAAAAAAGTCAATTCGGACAAAAGAAATTCGAGTTTGTGATATGTTACCCACATAATAATATATTTCTCGTATCGAAGGAGTACAGAAAAAAATTATTCGTTATTTGTGCTGTGTGTGTGATTCACCTTCACCAGACAGCCTTAGCCTTACCTTTCTTGCAATTATTTAGATATTTGTAGAAGACACCATATCCTTCCCCTTCAATTGCGCCGTGAAATAACTGACGTCTGCTATCTCATTAAAATTATCACGAATATTGTAGACCACTTAAGGGTTCTGACCTAGCATCTTCGTAATAATATGTTGATTCATTTACCTGTTGCATTCACTAATTACAGGCGTGCGAGTAATAATTTTAATAAATTTTCAACTCATTTTTCAACACAAGTTGTGTGGCAGTACGAAATTTTTTATTAGTGAAGTAGGATTCCTATGAGTGGAATAATTTAATATAACTTAATTGCCCGCTGTTGTTGGACGATAAAGTATGCAGTGTGTTTGAGGATGTGTATGGTAAAAGTCGTAAGTTACAGTTGTATAATAAAAAGAATCAAATTAGGCAACCGTGCAAAGGTAAACAATTATTTCGTGTGGTTTTAAAAAGAGATAAATTGTTTCGCAGTTGGAAAGCAACGCCTACAACTAATATAAACAAGCGTTTGGTCCGTACACGGTTTAAGAATAAGGTAAATAGGTGGATTAATTCTGTGAAAAATAAATATAGAAGGGAACAATTAATCAATTGAAAAGGAGACTCAAGAAAGATATGGGCACATATTAATGAGTTGACGGGGAAAGTGACACCTAACTTAGATAATGCTATATTGAAAAATTCAGGTAAAACAGTCGATGGAGCCATAGCATTTAAAAGAAGGAGAAAAAGGCAAAACAGACAATCTTTATAATATATGTATGTAGTAGATTTGCAATGACGTTTACCAAAGAAATAATTGAAGTCAAGCATTACTGTAAACGTACGTAATAGAAAGTGATGTTCCTTTAGGCATAAGAAAGTGAATGCGTCACAGGTAGAAAAAAATATCAAAGACCTCGATAGCCATAAAGCACTAGGTGTAGATACACTAAGGGTCGTATTCTAGAACTCTACTCAATGCTCAAGTCAGGATTGCACGGGAAACACAAGCACTGGAAATACGACCCTAATGGTAATAATAATAATTTATTCGCATTAAGTGTGGTGTACATAGTCGGCTTAATATATAATATTTCTATTAACAGGTTCTCACACTTAGCTAGTAATAGCATGCAAGTTTACCTTAAAATGAGTATATCTATCATAATTATTAAAATATCTTATACATTTAAAATAATAAGTCTCAATAATGTCAAATTTAAACAAATACCTAATTATTTTTGTAGTCAAAAAATTCTTCAATTGAGTAAAAACAACAGTTAGACAACCATTTGGATAACCTATTTCGGAACATTGTATTTGGCGTATTTTTTAAATCAATCGGTAGCGAATTATATATTTTGACACACATAGGGAAACAGTTACGACGATACACTTCTCTTTTTATGTTGACCGGTACAGTAAGTCTGTCCGGAAACCTCGTGTTATATAAAGGTTCATGTCGTTTAGGGGTCTAGGGGTTTAGGGGTCGGTAGGGACTTCAGTATGATTTCGAGTGCTTTAAACCATACGCAAATCATGACTTGAGCTTTGAGTAGAGTTCTGGAATACGACCGTAAGAGTGCAAGACCTAAGATATATTAAGAGAAAAATTAATCCTATTATGGCGAGTTTCATTAATATGTGTATTGTAGAGGGAGTTTATCTTGATCAGCTGAAAAACGCTTTTATATGACCTACACAAAAAGGTAAGTTATCTAGACTATGCTAACTATAGACCTGTGGCAATATTGCCAATAATTAATAAGGTGATGGAAAAGGTTGTCGTAGGCCAAGTAACTCAGTTTTTAGAGCAATACAACATCCTGTCAGATGCACAACATGGATTTAGGAGGGACAGGAAGGCGTATGGGGGAGTTACCACAACTTTTCCAAAAACAATCTTATTTCAATGTAAGCTTAAAGTAAGCTTCTAATATTACTCATATTCGTACCGACAAACCTGACAACCGAGTGATGTATTATTGCTAAAGTGATTAAAAGAACGAATGATTTCCCAATGTTGTCTATTCCTTACTAAAAGTAGTAAAGAAATAACGCTATATGAACTATATAATGCCATCTCTTTTTTTTGATGTTCCGAATCGTCTTATCCTAGTATAATGTTTAAGTACTTAATATTATTTACATTCAGAGAATTTTAACTGTTAAAAAAAGAAAAGTATATAGTAATGAAATTTATTAAAATTAAGTTGTTTTCAATTATTTTTCCGCATTTTCATGAAGAAACATAAATAAAACAAGCTGAGTCTTGATAGTTACGTAGTGAATTCGGAATTATAGTCTACTCTAAACTGTTAGTGTCGCCAAGGAGCTTACAGATGTCGCTGTTATAATTTTACGAAATAAATATCGCGTATTTTTATTTAACGAGAAATTATTTCCTATGTATAGGGTCAAGAGCACATCAAGCTCGACACTAAAGGTTTAAATTAAACTTTATGCCGCTTGCAACAAGAATGATCCAAAGTCCAAAGTGTCAAGCTTGATGAGCTCTTGACTGTACTATTAAATAAAAAAATTAAATATTGAAGAGATCAATGTAAATAAATAAGTTCAACATAGTTTTAATCATTACAAATCAATATTTAGACAATGAATTCGAAAATAATATTGTTTTAATCAATGCGTCCGAGGAACTATTTTAAGATTGCTGAATTTGACAAAAGAACAATAGTACTTACTTTAATGATAAAGTCGCGTCACAGTACGAACTGAATGAATAAATGGTCACCAAGTTGTCAATAAAACATCATTACCATTAACATTATAATAAGCTTACTTTAAGCGCGCCATGGTACGAAATGTCAATGTAAGGTTAAAGTAATGTTGTTTTAAGAGGTTTAGGAGCGTTTTTAAGGGTGAGGGTGCTGGTGAAATTACAAGCACATGGGACTTGTTAACTTAATGTCTCCGGGTAACGGGCGCAGTGGTAATGCCCCTCAGGTCTTTGCAATTTAAAACTCTGAGTGGCACTGTAACTGTTATGGACAGGCGTGTAGCTTTCCATCAGGCGCACGACTCGTTCGTCCCGTCACTGGATGTTATAAAAAACCAAATAATTACAATCAGCGTGTGTACCTTGTACATACCTACTATGATGTAAAGAGCAGCATTATGAATTATCAAATTTGGTCACAAAACGTTGACATAACCCGTTCACGATCAGTTGATCAGTAAGTCACTACTTTCCCTTGCGTCGTTGATTCAATATAATAATGTATGTAATATAATAATACGTGCCGGTAATCCAGAGGCTAAAGAGTCGCCATAGCTTCATTAAAGTTCTTTAATACCTAATACTTCTTTGATACCCTCTGGACGGGGAAACTAAGCAGGCCCAAATAAGTCTCTGGAAGGAGAGATATCCCACGGCGTCGCTCATCCCGCTGTCGGAACACCTCCCTCCTGGGCATGATCTACCTTGGCAAACTCGGAAGTCCCTAAATAGGCAACGGACATCTTTTGTCCTGCCCTGCGTGTCTACATCTGCACACGCGAGGACCTGTACAACGCCCCTGATAATGCTATCTCAGTCGCTAAGTATTGGTCCTTACAAATATAAACGTCAAAGTCGACACGCCAAGAAGAAGAATATAATAATTGCGCTTTATCACTGACGGCTGATCCCGTCAAGGTTCTTCTTGTTGCTTTGTTAAATTACTTTTATTTTGATGTCCTAACTGTTATAGATTTTACGACTTTGTTTTTTCACTGTCCTGTGAAGGTGGAAGCCTATAATCAGTGATTCATGACTATTGTTAACGATTATTATTTTTATTTTAAACTCTCGCCTTATGTTTATTATTATTCATTATTATTGTATATATTTTAGACTCATTTTACACTTATTATTATTACTTTTGCTATTTTTATTACTAATATTTGGAAGTATTGGACAAGTATAATTACATTTTCACCTCAGCAGCTCGAACAAGGCTATTTTGCTGTGTGAAATCAGTGAGCAAAATCTTATTTTGCTCACTCCGTGAGAAAAAGTAGCTTTTTGCTTTTTAAGTGGAGACTTGTCATTTAATGCGAAGGGGTCTAATACAAATTCGACATATTTCAAAATCAGTCGCTCCGTCCCTTTCACTTCATTACAAGAAAAAGGAAAAAGAAAATTATGGTTTATTCGTACTTCGATATTTAAGCTACATAGTAGACCCCCACAAAATGGCTGAACGAGTGCACGTTCGGAAACTCGTCAATTCATCTAAAAGATAAATTATGTGAGAAATACAAATACGATTTTATACTATGATAATTTAGTTTTTACAATTTTCATTAAAAATAAAGCAAGTGTTGCAATAAAAATATGCTAAATTTATAACGTCAATTAAAGATAACAATATTTACAATGTGTGATTTCAATGAATACAAGCGAGAACGTTCCGGAACGCAATAAATAAAAGCGCGCTTTCTTTTTTTTTAATTCAAAATTTCTTATTTGCTTGCGATAGGTACTTCTTTGATAGTTAATTGGATACCTACCTACGTAATAAAATAGAAAATATGAGCGATTCCAGTGAAGACGACAATTTTTTAACTCCTCCAGAGTTAGTTGAAACTGTTAAAAATGCTGAACTAAGTTTCTTGCCTAGTAAATCTCGTGAAAAGTACCTGAAAGTCTACGAACATTTTGACAAATGGAGGCACGAAAAGGGCGCAGGAAACACTACGTCGGAAACTGTGCTTCTGTCTTATTTCATTGAAATGTCGCATACAAAACAGCCGTCAACGATGTGGAGTATATATTCGATGTTGAAAGCTACATTACAAACTAAAAATAACGTCCATATAAACACTTACGCAAAGCTGATTGCGTTTTTGAAAAGATCGGCCGTCGGCCACAAATCAAAAAAATCGAAAGTTTTCACGGCTGCTAATATTGAAAAATTTCTTAATGAAGCTCCAGATTGCACTTTCCTAGCCGCAAAAGTAAGTATTGAATATTATTACTGTTGTCGTAGCGTTATATTTTAATTGTTAATACAATTTGGACTTTGGTAGTTATGTTATCAATTTCTATCAACATAAT
The DNA here is from genome assembly GCF_003589595.1 of Hyposmocoma kahamanoa. Lineage (NCBI taxonomy): Eukaryota > Metazoa > Arthropoda > Insecta > Lepidoptera > Cosmopterigidae > Hyposmocoma > Hyposmocoma kahamanoa. The sequence continues at coordinate 11,924,185 of NW_020654972.1, read as the reverse complement.
TATACTTACCTACTTAAATGTGTTGTTTTGGCGACTTGTATTGGAACTTTATGGTTAAAAATAACGCTACAACTATGAGAAATCCACGTTTAAGACTGCTCTAAAAGACACAATACTTATTGACGTTTTATTTATGTTTCAGGTCATCCTTATCATTGGAATAAACGGAGCATGCCGCTCCAACGAGTTATTGAATCTAACTCCTAATGCCATTGAACAACATTCCAGCGACCTTCTTTTGATTAACCTGCCAAATACGAAAACAAATATAGACAGGTCGTTCGTCGTCCGTGAGGAATACGCACACGTTGTCCAGAAATATAAAGCATTGCGCCCTCCCAATACGATCACAGACCGCTTTTTCATACAATATCGTAATGGAAAATGTACGCGGCAACCGATGGGTATTAATAAAATAGGAGCGACTGCACGAGAAATCGCAACATTTTTAGATTTGAAAGAGCCGCAGCTATACACTGGCCACTGCTTCAGGCGAACATCAGCCACTCTTTTGGCAGATGGAGGAGCTGACCTCACAACGTTGAAGCGCCATGGCGGTTGGAGATCAAATACAGTGGCTGAAGGATATATCGAAGATTCAATAGAAAATAAATCAAAAATCTGTAAGCGTATTATAGATTCGATAAACCTAAAACAGACTTCGCATTCTTGGGCACAACCTAACACCTCCAGTGATGCGAATCATACCCAAACCCGCCCAGAATCACCAACTTTTACGGTGCGGGAAGGGTCACAATCCAGCTCAACTCATAATGAAACCTCGACCACTACTCAAGTAGCAAACACTACGACGATTACTGTTCCAAATAAAACAGTAACTTTTAATCTACAGAATTGTACAAACTTCACGTTCCACTTTTAATTTTTTGTAAATTCTGTATTTTTGTAAATATACAATGATGCATTTGCTTTCATGACGTGTTTTTATTACTTGTCCCTTTAGTATATATATATGTTCTCGCTGCTGAGGTGAAAAGTTGTATGTATCACGCGAGAGCAAAGTTATTTTGTAGCTCGTATTTTTGAGTCCCTCGCTTCGCTCAAGATTCTAATTCTGAATCACTCGCTACGCTCGTGATTCAACTATAGAGTCTTTCGCTTGCTCAGGACTCAAAAACAGCACTCGCACCAAAAAACGACTTTGCTCTCTTGTTGAACAAATAACTATTCGTATACCTTGATGGTACGACGGCGAATAAAATGATTTGATTTGATGAAAGATACGAGTTTTCAATTATTTTTTGTGGTGGTGGGCGTTGAAAGGTCAAGTGCCTACAAGTTTGGGAACCTATGTTATATTATAATAGCGAAACGGGCTACCCCGTACCGTCGTGTTCTGATATTAATTTTAATGTGAAGGTTGTTACTGTCCATGAACGGGCTAATTTTAATAATATCGATGGTGAATATTTGAAATGTCATAAAGGACATTTTGTCGTAAGGGAAAATGACCTTACGACAAAATGTCTCTTAGGCATTTCAAATATCCACCACCGTCAATATAAAGGTAATAATTTCGTCGTCGTATCGAATTCTTTGCAGTAAGGAACATTTTCCATTACAACAAATATGCACACATAGACAACAAATATTTCTCCCCGTCCGGGAATGGAACCCAATACCTCTGCGTGGCAGACCAGCATGATAACCGTTCGGCAATTAGTAGTTTTGTTACTAATATGAAACGCTGAAATATAACAATATTAAAAGGCCAATTTATAAAATGGCACCGTTTCATGATTGGCCCGATTCTACGAAAGGCATACGGGTACCTTGTACGAGACATGCAGTACACGGGCGCCGTTGCGCGGGTATAGCGTACTTCCGAGGTATAGGGACAAGACGCGAAGCAATGAAAATATAGCTACAAGACAATCATTTATTGGGCACAACAATTAACATTTAAAAGTATCGAGTTCTTAGGTTTTCGCGATTGTTACACATAGGAAATGAAACTATTTTTCCGGATTTAAATCGCGTATATTTGTTTTTTCAAGTCAACCGTGACCATGGGACCTGTAAAGGGCCCGAAACGTCGGTTTGTTTGAAAAAACAAATATACGCGATTTAAATCCGGAAAAATAGTTTCATTTCCTATTTAAAAGTAATCGAGAAACTGTTATATTTTAAATGTTTCGAAAATTTGTGGTACAGCTGTTACAAAAATATACTTTGTATATTTTTTGAAGGCGTTATGGTAATTGACGTATTAAATTCAATGTAGTCATTAATTGTCTGCTAAAGAACACCACAAACAAGAAGTTCTTGTTTGTAGGTTCTAAACAGAGCTGCTAACTCGAAACGTAACATTCATAAAGTATTCTTGCTTTTGTAGTACATTTCAATGTTTAGTTTAAGTGCAAAAATAAATGCTATGGCAATCACCACAGTGCAGTCGAGGGAGTTCTATAGAACGAGGTAAATAAAATTATCCATCTCGCGGGCACTGCGCAGTCTTGCTTAAATAGAAAATATACTTAAATACAACATTATATAAAGAAGTATAGTATATAAGTATTTGGTATTTTAACTTTTAAAGTGAATAAATCGTTCGTAAAGTAATTTTAACATTACCTACAAAAAACTTCAAGACATTTTAAATGTTGAAAAACCAAATAGTTCACTATGTCCGACTTTGCTGGAACATTCAAAGCCTTAATTAATATCGATAAGGAAAATATGTAGGTAATTCATAAGTCCCCAAGTCATTTTGCAATGTTATAAACCTATCATGCGCCGTGCAAGAAAAGAATATATAATAGATTACAAGCGTTTACCGGCTGCACAGCCGTTTACGAGCTTAACCTTAAAACTTATATTGAAGCGAACGAGACGCGTCCCGTAGCGCGGCCACAGAGGACGTTTGTGTTTTCAACTGTCAAGTAGCAAAAAGTACATAATACTAACCAGAACAAACAAGCTTTAAACATAACGGTGTGCGTCCAAGCGAAAGTTACAGGTGTTTAAATTGCTAATAAAGTAATTTCGCACAAAGGTGGGTCCTTCTCATTCCCAATGGATTTTGGTACTCGAATAACACTTATAAGGACACGTATGTCTCGATTCCAATAAAATGTAATGAAATAAAATTAAATGCCTTTTTCTACCCGTACATGCAAGTACGCAACAACTAGTAGTCGGAGGTACCGGTTTTCATAAACTTATTGCATCACAGCTGTGCGCTGAGGCAATGGTAAACGTTATTGCGTTTATATGTTCTTTGATTTGAAACAATGTAGAATAGAAATATGAATCAGACAGGATGATCTGACGGTAATCAAAGATACACGCACACAATACGGCGGCGTCTTAATCGAGAGCGGGGGTGTAACCTAGGCTTAAGAGTAGAGCAGAGGCTGCATGGCGCCAACTTAGGCGGTGTTGTAGACGGCGGGCTTTCGGTCGTCCATCTTGTAGTAGTAGCTCCGAATGACCAGCAGGAAGTATATGCTGATCACTGAAACAGGATAAACACAAATGACAACAAAAGCTCCAAATTTCTTTTTTAAATGTAGTCGACCTGACTGTACGAATAGTAAAAGAATTGTAACGACAGCAACGACACCAACGGCGTCGTGGCAAGTTGGTAAATCTCATTTGTGATTAACTATCTTAATATATTGAATAGGTAATGATAGAACAAGCCGATCATATTATTATTATGTGAAGCAACTTACTGAATCCAACAATGCGCGAGATGGTAACGCCGACGTCGATTTTACCGGCGAAAGAGGCCAGAGTCACGAGGACGCCGAGCACCAATACCACCACCATGCAGATCAAGTACACCTTTACATGTCCTTTCTTGTTCTGTTAGAAATGAATACATGCAAAGTTGAAAGCAACAGCTTATAGTCACAACGAAAAGTTACTTGATTTTAATCCTATAACTATTACTAAAACTAGAATCTATTCATCATAATTTTATAAATTAAGAGCCAGGCTCTTGTCGATTTCTTAAATACCATCGTGTTGTGGTTTCTAATCTGGGTCTTTCTAAACTATGATCTAATGAAATCGTAACAGTTTTATTCGAGCACGGTGCTCGATTTAGTTGCGTCGGAAAAGAAATGAGTCCAACGAAACACCGACGTCTCATTTAGAATGGGTCGTGGATAAATGTCACTGGAATAAATACTCATGATAAATATCCATTTTTACTCGATATTTATCAAAAAACGTGGATAAATATTTTAAATCGTGGTTTATTATTTATATTTAGTAAAACAGAGTATATTTTTAAGCTTAATTGTAAACATTGATACAATTTAGCAGCATGTACGTATAGTATATTGCTTGTTATACCTTTTTGTTCTCTATGCAGTGATCAAATAAATACGTTTAAGTACCGTAAATCCCTGTATTTTTGCGTGAATCTTATTATTTTTAAATGCGTAGTTTGTTAAAAAAAATAATTGTCTCCACAAAATTAATCAGCTGTCTAACATTTTGTACGGAATTTTTTATTCAAGTTACTAATTTGGTTCGTTATTGTACAGTTGTTCAGCGTCGTATATAGAAATAAGGGTTTTTGGTTATTCAATATTTTATTAAAAAAACTGTACAGACTTCATTGGAAATACTTAAACGATAATTAATTCTAACACAAAGGATATTCAATTCAAAATCACTTGGCCACTTTTTTGCCAAAGTCTAAAATCGCTACCGAATAATTTACATGAGTGCGAAAGAAACGGAGAGAGTCGCTAAGGAGAATTGTGTTCACACTTCGCATCAAAACACTTTGTGTACCTACACAATTATAAACATTTATTTTTTATATCATGTGTTTTAATTAATATATTTTGTGTGTGAAATGTGAAAGAGAATCCTTGGGCTATTTCAAGTCCAACCCTGACTTTATTTAGTACGCAGTAGACCCCAAAACCATAAACTCGGGTCGCACTTCATTAATGCAGGATAGGTCAAAACCAAGTGCAAGAGTTCATGTGATAACTTTCTGTCAATCGAACTTTCTATAGCAGCCACTTTTATGTTGATAAAAGTTTAGGTGAGTATGTTGCAATTAGTTTAAATTCCTAGCATTTAGTGAGATGTTGTCGACTCGAAAAACGTAGGTACTTAAACAGTATTGTTACATAAAAAAATGTCAAAATGACAAGTAATCGTACGTAATAATTTAATAAAAAATAAATTTTATTATATAAAACACAAAAATTAATTATCCATGTTTTAGGATAAATACTCAGTCAAATCGGATATTTATTGGACATTTATCCTTTGACGGACATTTATCGGGTAAAAACCCATCTCTTGTCTCATTCGTTTATAGATGTACATATTGAACTCATGTACTTGACTGTGTATGGACACGGTGGAGACAGTGACAATGTTTTTGACCAAGACTCATTTTCATTTAACATGGTATTATAAGAGTACTATGTGGTCTGTGAGAGTATGTTTGTGAAATATTCACACATGCTTATTCTCTGTTTGATGGTTCAATAACATTATAAATAAATAACATTTAAAATGCTAAGTAAATTACTTTCATACAATCGAGGTGTAGCTCAGTAATTTTCAGGTAAGTTTTTGTACTCAATTTTGGTGACAATTTTTATTATTTAATTACTCGAATATATTATCATGAAATATTAAAGAATATTTTAGGTTACCACACTCGAATATTAAATAATACTTCATGATGATATTCTATAAATATTTAAATAAAAAGAAATTGTCACCAAAGTTGAGCACAAAAAACTTACATGAAAATTACCCAGTTGGAAGTGGAAGCCTCCAGTGTCATCAAAAGAGAGTCCAAGGTAAATTATGTGTTAAATTAGGTAGTTAACCGATTGTTAACGAAGACATTACCTTGTGCACGCCGACGAGAAGCACGATGGTGAAGCTCAACATGAAAAGGACGATGACAAGGAAGACGATTGCGATGGCAATTAACGTGATACCTAAATTCCTGTCCATTTCAGTTTCACCCTGCGCTGTCACTATGCTGCCACCGACCAGTAGCACCAGACCCGAAATTATATATATGATCTCCCCCACCTGCAATGCAAACATAACATCTATTACACTTTATCACAGACAACGGCGATTGTATTTTGATTTGTGTCCCATTCTGTGTTGACCTTGAAAGCGAATTGAGCGGTAGGTGTCAAAACGAGAACTTTCTTTCTTTATCACGAAAAGGCACTGCGTCAACAGTTTCGGGCTAATAGATGAAAGTTGTGCCTTCACAGTCGTAGGGCTGAACTAAAATGGTTGTTACCAGACTGAGGTATCCGATGATCAGACACCCGGTGCGGAGGTCGATGCACCCGCAGCAGGTGTCAACTGTCCACGATGGCTGAGACATGACGATGGAGGAGCTCGCGAAGGCTCTGTCAACAAACTCGTGTAATTTGTCGCAGATGTAACTGTTACCATTGAAGTCCCAAAACTTATTAGCAGATAGGTAACCGTCGTTTTCGTGTAGTACCAAACTTTTGATAGATAGTATTTTGTCAACTAAATTTGACAAAGACACTTCATTAATAATTTTAATTGGCAGAAGAGGAAATGTAACAAAAAAGATTTAACACAATATTTTTCACAATTAAATAATTTAATTAATATAAAAGAAATTATTTTGTTAGCTCTTCCCTTCAGCAATAGCCTCACAACAAGTGAAAATAACTTAAATAGAACATTACACAGCTTGACATTTCATTATAGTAAATTTCATTTTATGGATACTAATAATTTTATTAGTAAATATTTTTATTTGCCTAAAGATAGGTATTATCTTATTAGTTATTTTAGGAGACAGATAGCAGAATTGCTATCATATTATATTAATAATTCAGCCAAATCTTCTACAAACCAATCCGTTGATTTAGGTCAGTTTACTGACAATAATCATTCTGTAGAAAAATTCAACTTCTAATTATTTAAATTAATTAATAAGACAACGGAGAGATACTTTTGCAACACAATGACAGTAAAAAACCAACCTAAAACACACAGAAATAAAATAAATTATATATTAAACCTGGCGCACCAAAATATTCAAGGCATGAAAGGCAAAGAGTTAGAAATAGAATTATTTATTAACTGTAATAATATTGATATTCTGTGTATTACTGAACACCACTTTCTATCAAAACATCAGTTCATGTTTAGCTTCAACAAGCACCAAGCGGCTAGTTCGTTCAGCAGAGAAAAAGCTATTCATGGCGGCTCTTTAATTCTTATTAAAAATAATTTAAATTTTAAAGAACGTACAGATATTGTGAGCCTATCTATTGAGCGGACTATTGAGATATCCTGCATAGAGCTTGAACGGCTTGTTATGTTAAGCGTGTACAGACCCCCTCATTCATCTTACGAACTATTTGAAAAAAGATTAGATGAAGTTTTAGGCAAATTAAATAATCCAAATAAATATATTGCTGGTTGTGGTGACTTCAATGTTAATTTATTAGAAGATTCCAGTGCTAGCAGTAGGCTCATATCATTTTTCCAATGTTATAATCTTGTGAATCTTTTCTCGGTGCCTACTAGAATAACTTCTACTACTGCCACTTGTTTAGACAATATTTATACTAACGCCGTACCTAGTAATAAATCTATTATAAATAAATTAACTTCTGATCACTGCGGTCAATTGGCCACTTTTAATATAACTGTTGACAAAATGCCAAAAAAGGATATCACATGTGTTCCGATAAATAATGGTCGACTTAAAGCTTATAGAAATAATGTAATGCTTAAACTAACTGAACTTCCGTACGTTAACGATCCCAATAAATTGTATAATTCAGTTTTCAACATAGTCAAAAGTGAACGTGATAACGTTTTTAGGTACAAAATCATAACTATTAATAATTTATTGAAATTTAGTGATTGTGGGAATTCACAAAAGTAAACAAAGACTATATGATCTTTACGATGAAAGGACTTATAGCACTAGTAACAGTTTTAATGATTTTGTTAGGAAATATTCGAAAATGTTTAAACGTGTTTGTGTTGCAGCCAAAGCAAGGTTTTTAAATAATAAAATAAAAAGCAGCGCGAATGTACTAAAAACGACTTGGAATATTACAAACAGCTAAACTGGAAGGTTCAAACCTCGTAACTTAGATTTTCAACTAAGATTTAATGACAAAATTGTAAACACAGACGCAGAAGTTGCTAAAATATTTGAAATTTTTTTTACTGCCATTCCAATTTTGACTACTAAGTCGTTAAATTCATCTCCCACTGCCGCTGAATCCTTACTAAAAGAAAATAATGCAGTTAGTATCACTAATTTAAGGTTCCGTCATGTATTTCCAAACGATATTGTTAAAGCCTTTAAGTCTATAAACATAAAAAATACTGCTGATCTTGATGGTCTTTCAGTCAGAGTAATTAGTTCCATAGTTGATTGTATTGCGCCTTATTTAGCCTGTGTCTTTAATAAATGTGTTGATGATGGTGTCTTTCCCGACCTCATGAAGCAAAGTAAAGTTATTCCACTTTTCAAATCTGGTAGTATTTCTCACCCCACCAATTTCAGACCTCTATCAATACTACCAACTCTCAGTAAAATATTTGAAAAAATTATTCTAAATCAGATGTGTGCACATTTTTATAGTAATAACTTAATGTCTTCTAAACAATTTGGTTTCACTCAGGGTCACTCTACAACCGACGCTGGTGTCGAGTTGATTAATCATATATTTGATGCATGAGAAGTTTCACATGATGCTATTGGTGTGTTCTGTGACCTTTCCAAAGCCTTTGATTGTGTGCATCATGATACACTGGTCAGGAAACTTCGCCATTATGGTGTGGCGGGACGTGATCTCGACCTTCTTAAATCGTATTTGCGCGGTAGGATACAAAGGGTCTGAAAGAAAACACTCACGCCCGAGAAGTAATTATTAAATATTTTATTCAAAAATCTTATACATTTTATATTGGTTCCACATTTTGAAAATGATAGGAGTCAAAGTATTTCCTTTTTTTTACCCGACTCCACATACACGCAGGTATTCTCAAATGAGGTTTCATTACCTCTAACACCCCCTCTTAATGAAAACTTAATTAATAAATGTAAGGGGGGGGACCTCTTACTTATAAACAAAACTGAACTCAACACAGCCCTAGCATTATTCTAAATTTTCCAAAAAGCATTCTGTCAAGAGGTTTTGTAAAGATATCGGCTAACTGTTCCTTGCTATCAATGTACCTCAAAACGACAGCTCCTTTATGTACTTGTTCTCGGATATAATTGTGCCTAATATCTATGTGCTTAAGACGCTTTGAATCTAAACTCTCAGCTATTTTAATTGCACCCTGATTATCCTCGTACAAAATTGTGCTAGGCATTTTATCATACAAGAATGTATCTTCTAACATTTTACATAACCACGCAGCTTGAGTACAAGCTTGACTGAGTGCCATGTACTCAGCCTCAGTAGACGATAAAGCTACACACTGTTGCTTTTTAGAAAGCCAGCTTACAGTACACCCAAAAACTTTAAATACGTAACCAGTTGTAGACTTACGGTCTAGCAGGTCACCTGCCCAATCTGAATCTACATAACCTTCAATAAAAGAATCAGAATATTTTTTATGAAATATTAACCCTAACTCCATAGTTCCTTTTAAATAACGTAAAACTCTTTTAATAGCTGTCCATAATTCTTCAGAAGCGCAAGATTGGTAACGACTGAGTATTGACATACTATTAGCTAAATCTGGTCTCGTGGCTAACATACAATACATAATTGCACCGATAGCTTTTCTACATTTAATTTCGATGGCTTCGTTTTCAGACATATGTAATTTCAGTAAACTGTGTTTTACACTTTGGTCCATCGGTGTGGACACCGGCTTACACTCATGCATGTTAAATTTCCGTAATAATCCTGCGATATATTCTGTTTGGCTTAAAACTGTATGGTCACCGTTCTGTAACACATTTATGCCAAGATAGCACTTAGCAATACCTAGATCTTTAACTTTAAAACATTTCTGTAAATAGTTCTTTATATTGAGCAATTCATTATTGTCTGTCGACATAATTAGGAAATCATCGACGTACACCAGGAAATAAGTTTTAATACTGTTACTCACTTTATAATAAAAACAATAATCATTTTTACTGGCTGTAAAACCATATTTTCTTAAAGTGTCATCTAATGTGTCATACCAATACTTAGGCGACTTTTTAAGACCGTACAGAGCTCGATTTAATTTACATACTTTATCACTTTCTATATTAAAATTCACAGGCAAACTCACATACACAAGTTCATTTATCTTACCATTAAGGAAAGCCGTACAGACGTCCATTTGATGCTGTTTAATTCCCAATTTCACACTTATTGCAACAAACATTCTGAAAGTTGTGAGCTGTGCGACCGGCGAGTAAACTTCGGATGCCGATACAAATTCTTTTTGTTTGAAACCACGAGCTACTAAACGCGCCTTAAAAAACTTATTTCCGTCTTCGCCTTTCTTTATTTTAAAAAGCCATTTGGTATCAACTGGCTTGCAATCAGCCGGCTTGGGAACAACAGTCCACGTGTTATTCTCCGCAAGGGATGATATTTCCTTCTCCATTGCATCAATCCACTTATCAGCTTCATTGCCGTTAATTGCTTCTTCATAAGACTTAGGTTCAAATACTTCGGCAAAATGAAGTACACTATACATTTCTGAGTCTTCATATCTTTGTGGTGGTCGAATCTTACTACGATCTCTCAATCTCCTTTGTTCGCTTTGTTGACTTTGCTCGATATCAATTGTTTCTACAGATTCTTCGTTGGTAACTGTTTCGAGTTGACTATTATTTATTCTTGTTTCCATCCTTTCAACCTCTACTTCTTTTTCATTTTCCTCAATTTCACAATTATTACTATCAGTAGAGTCAATTACGCGTGAACTCGGCCGTTCCGTCTTTGTTTCTTCGATATCTGTATTTGACAGCAAAATTATATCCCTGGTCAAAATAACATCGTCTTTTTCAGGAACATAGACACGATATCCTTTTACATTTTCTTCATATCCCACAAATATTCCAATCGCGTTCTTATCGTCCCACTTCTTACGAATTTCCTTCGGAATGTGAAAAGAAACACGATTGCCAAAAACTTGAAAAGTATTAAAATCAACTGATTTGTTTGTCCAAAGTTCAAACGGTGTTTTTTTCTTTACGGGACTTGGGCCAGTTCTATTTAGTACATAAATGGCTGTATTCACAGCTTCTGCCCAAAATCTCTTGGTCATTGACTTTGCTTTCAACATTGTTCTGGCAGCTTCTACAATTGTGCGCATTTCCCGTTCAGCCCTACCGTTTTGTTGAGGCGTGTACCTTATAGAGTTTTGATGTACGATTCCATATTTATTCAACATTTTACATACCTCATTGTTGACAAATTCTGTTCCGTTATCCGTCCTTAATATTTTTAATTTGTATCCAGTCTGTTTTTCTACTAGAGCAATAAAATTGTCAATGCAGTTTTTAACTTCGTACTTGTTTTTGATGAAATATACTTTTCTGAAATTACTGTAATCATCTTTGAACAGAAGAAAATATTTAGAACCACCAATAGATGAAACTTCCATAGGACCACAGAGGTCGGCATGTACTAACTCACACGGAGAATTTGCACGATTTTCACTACGTATAAAGATATCTCTATGTTGTTTACCAGCACAGCAACTTTCACAAACAGCAATTGAAATATTTTTGTAAATTACACCGTGCTCTGACAGTACATTTTTGATTTGTGTCAAATTTTGATGTGCTAGTCTGTCATGCCAGTCAATCAAATCAAGAACAACATTACTTGAAGGAGGTTGGTTATACAAACGAAAAATCATTTTAAACAGATTTCCATTTCGCTCAGCAATAGCCTTAACAGACCCTTCAGAATCTATTATTTTACACAATTTACTATCAATAATTGTACTGTACCCTTTATCTACAGCTCTACTTACTGAGAATAAGTTTACCTTTAAATCCGGCACATACAAAACATTTGATATAGTGGTTTCTATCCACTGGTTACCATTGTAAGCTTCTAACCTAATACACCCAATACCTTTTATCGACAGCATTGATCCGTCGCCTATTTTAACAGTTTTATTCTTTTCTGTAGTTAATTCAATGAACATGTCCTTGTCTTTACACATATGTTCTGATGCTCCAGAGTCCATAAACCACTCAACTAGGTTGTTATCCGTTGTTCCAACAAATGCGTTAGCTGCTTGACAGTTATATGTGCATCCGTGTTCTTTGTCACGACCTCGGTTGCCTCCTCTATTTGCAAACTTGTGTAAGTTGAATCTACATTCATTCGCAAAGTGGCCAAACTTTCCACAATAATGGCATTTTATGCCCGCTTTGCAATACCTTGTTTCATGACCGGATCGGTTGCATTTTTGGCAAGTAACGGAAACTCTATATTTACGTGATTGCAAAGGATGAGATCGCATTGCTAACGCTTGCATTGGCACGTTTTCTTTTAATCTGTGCTCTTCAAGCAGCAGTCTAGACGTGAGTTCATTCAAAGTTTGATATTCTCGGGGTACTGATTCCCATGCAGTGACAAAATGATTGTAGACCGCAGGTAGTGACGTTATTATTTTTGTTATCATCATAGTCTCAGATATATTTTCTTTGTTTTCTGCAAGTTTGTTACGTATTTCCTCGAGCTTTGCGACAAACATACATATACCTTCTTCTTCATATTTGATAGAGAAAAATTTCTGCTGTAGTAAATGAGTATCTATATTCGTTTTAGGCTCAAAAACAGATTTCAATTTTGTAAACATTTGGTATGCCGTTTTGCATGATAGGACCAAGTTCATAGTTCCCTCCTCTAATCTATTTATAATGATTTCTTGTGCTTTTGCATCTTTGTCGAGAAACTTTTCATCCGGATTGTCATTTTCTTTTTCAATATTAGAATATAGTTGCTTAGCTTTTAACAATATTTCGATTTGAAATTTCCAGACCACAAAATTAGAGCCATTAGTTCTAAGTTTCACATTGCAGGACTCCATTTTGAATTTTCTTCTTCTTCTTCTTCTTACCTTCTCGTATTTCAAAATTTCAACCGCTTAGTTACGTTATTTATTTATTTATTAGTGCCTTCTTATAGCCCATAACCTGAAAGAAAACACTCACGCCCGAGAAGTAATTATTAAATATTTTATTCAAAAATCTTATACATTTTATATTGGTTCCACATTTTGAAAATGATAGGAGTCAAAGTATTTCCTTTTTTTTACCCGACTCCACATACACGCAGGTATTCTCAAATGAGGTTTCATTACCTCTAACAGGGTCGATGTTAACGGTACGAGATCATCAGGATCTTCAATTAGCATGGGTGTCCCTCAAGGTTCAATTCTAGGCCCATTTTTGTTTTTAGTTTATATTCATGACTTACCTAGCCTTATGGAGGGTATAAAACATGAGATAGTATTGTTTGCTGATGATACTTCCTTATTATTTAAAGTTAAAAGGCACCAATGGTCCTACGACGATGTGAACAATGCTATATCTAAAGTAGTTGATTGGTTTGCTGTTAATAACGTACTTCTTAATGAGAAAAAAACAAATTGTGTGAAATTTACATTACCCAATGTTAGAGAGACGGTTACAAACATTGTAGTTAGAAACGAAGAATTGAATCTTGTGGATATAGTTGTATTTCTAGGTATAACGTTAGATGCTAAATTGCAATGGGGTCCCCACATAAGTAAGTTATCAAAACGGCTCGGCTCTGCAGTGTACGCGATTAAAAAAATAAGGAAACTTTCAGACGTCGAAACCGCTAGATTGGTTTACTTCAGCTACTTTCACAGTCTAATGACATACGGCGTTTTGCTTTGGGGTAATGCCGCCGATATCAATAGAATCTTTGTCCTGCAGAAACGTGCAGTTAGGATAATATACAATCTAGCCCCCAAAGTATGTTTGAGATATAAGTTTAAGGAAATTAACATTCTTACACTAGCCTCACAGTACATTTATGAAAATGTAATTTATGTTAAAAGGAATAGTAAATTCTTTATGAAAAATAGTGACAGACATAACATTAATACGAGGAATAGAAATAAACTAGCTTTTCTTGATAGTCGTCTTCACAAAGTCAAAAAAATCATTTAAGGGGCAATGTATACGCTTCTATAACAAGATTCCGGTTGATATACAAAATTTGCCTTTCACGAGGCTTAAAACTATAGTGAAACAAAAACTTTATACTAAAGGTTATTATACAACTTCTGCGTACTTGGATGACAAAAATCCGTGGTAGTAACCCGTTTAGCTCATGGAGGTAGTCTCGATCGATGTTAAAAATAAAAAAATATTGTAAATGTTATTTACAAAGAGCAACCCCTAGAGTTTCTTGCTCATTCTTCTCAGGGGAATCTGCCTTACGAATGAGCGGTAGAGTTTAACCATTGTGACGATTTCAAGTGTAATAATGCTTACCTATGAAATAAAGACTACGTTGAATTTGAATTTGAATTTGAGTGTATCGCCCTTAGAGGTACAATATTTTCTTCAAATTTAAATGGGACCACTACTCTGTCTTTCCAATAAAAAAGAAACATCAAAATCGATTCACAAATGCTATCGCGTAACGTACACAAAAAGAACATACAGTCGAATTGAGAACCTCCTCCTTTTTTGAAGTCGGTTAAATGCAATATTTACTTTCAATTACAAATCAAAGTTTAGATTCGTTGTGTACCAATGTGACTGCCTCGAAGCGGCGCGGCGGTGGTGGACTCTGAAGGAGTACCCGCTGCTGTCATATCCATATCGCACTGCTATTGCTATAGTGTTATAACTCAAAACACGTGAAATTCAAGATTATACCATTTCAGAACGTAAAATTAGTTATTATATTAATGTGTCAATAAAAATTGTCATTATACATAAATTATAATAATCTTTTACGGGAACTGAGTATTAGTTTTTCAGGTATTCTGAATAAATTGACTTTTTGAGTTAATACACTATTGTGTTAGCAGTGCGATATGTATATACTTTTGGCTCTATTAGCGTAAAGGTCAAAATATCGAAAATTAGCTATGTATACAGTTTTGTTCAATTTTTAAGCTCTATCCAAATGCATACTTAAAATTTTAATATCTCTAAAAAATTGCACTTTACGTTTACACCCCATTTTTTTATTCGTCTAATACCAAAATTGTAAATCTCGAAGGCTATTTACATATCAGAACTTAAAATTAACAAAAAAGCTGGAGGCGCGAGAACATGTCGTACGTTGTACCTAAGCATAAGCGTAAAAGCCGTCTTTCTTTTGTATACGTTTTTAATTATTCCTCATTATGTTGACCTCAGCAGCTGTTTATTATTATCACATAAACATAAGTAAAATTGTAAGCAGTTAACATAGAATAAGCATACAATACCTACTGCACATTTTGTTTACAACGAGATTTACAAATTATAATTAGGTCGAGAAGACTGAAGGAATAATATAAATTATTATAGCTTAAAATAAAAATTATGTGATTATATTGTAGCTTATTTAGTGACAAATAAAGCTGATTCTTGAACGACTGATATTGAAAAACAACCGGAATAGTACATATTTTTGTTGCAACTTTCTAAAAGGAAAAAATCTTATTGAAATATTTATAAGTTAGCAGTAGGAGTGCTTTTATGTTGATGTTTTGGTTTAATTTCTTTTAATTGTCATAAAGCTGTTACTTTTTCAGCAGTGTAAAGGATACTGGGTATTGTCAAAAACTACGTTTCAACAATACCTAAATCACAATAAAAATGCTGCAAAACATTTTTTTTTAAATTAATCTATTAAATTTATTAATGAGTTCAACCGATATAATTATTAGTATTCGATGTCTATCGTGGCGATAGTATCGTTGAATTGGAATATGTTGAAAAACGATGTGTCAACAAGGTCAGGCTGAAAATCAGTACCGCGTGTCATACAGCCACAAGGATTATACTGAGCCTGTTCCTTCGACGTACTGTTGTTGTTCCCACAATATTGTTATATTACTATGTTCTGTACGTATTACTGTGTGTGGTAAATAAATGGTTTAAATGGTTTAAAACTCTCAATTCAAGAGTCAATCACAACGAAGTTTCTTGGCATCATGATCGACACACACGACCTGGACAGAACACGTTGAATCAGTTTGTGAAAAAATCAACAAATTTGTGTACGCAATTTACCGGTTAAAAAACATCTGTGACCAGAAAACTGCTTTTGTGTTTAACGGTTATGCGTGTTAGACTCTGCGGTATGGAATTGTTGTCTGGGGTAACTCTGTTCACATAAGTCGAGCTTTTCTCTTACAGAACAAGTGCGTAAACGCGATGTGTGGTGCTGGTATGCGAGATAGCTGTAAACCCTTATTTAAAAAACTAAGAATATTGTCCCTTCCTTCCTTATATATATTCGAGATATGTATTTTTGTCAAAAAACATAGTTATTTATTTACTTCAAAAAATGTTACTTTTTACATGTGGGAACATGTATGCTGCTGACCTCCTCGATCAGACCGTTGACATAAAAGTTTATAGTTTAGGCAAGGTTAAATAGCAATGCGCGTTCGTAAACGGACGTGCCACTACGCAGTGAGTTAATTACACCTAAAGGCCCATTTAGATGGAGAGGGTTTCTCGTCTCGAAGATACGATTATCGAAAGAATATAAAAAAACTTTCCTCGTCTAAACATTTGCGATTATCGACCGTCCACGTGAGCGATAATCTCCTCGCCTTTCAATATAACGTCTCCGTGTAAACAGAACTCGAAAGCAAAAATCGTATTTCGAGTTTCTGTGCCAGCCGTTTCTACCACGAGTGCAGCGCGCGAGGGTGTTTTGATTATCACTGCTTTTCTAAGACAAGAATTAATGGAACAAGAGCGAAAAAAAAAATTTCAAATAACGGTGAGTGAGTGAGTGCCTCTGTCGTCGAATATAGCGTGGTAATATAGTATTTAGGGTGCTCTCGTAACGAATATGGCACTCCTTTCTAAATCCAGGATGAAAAGTCGTGCCCGCACTTTTCAAATAATGGCAAGTTGGGTATCGTTTTTGAGGTATTTGGGGGTGCTCATTACGAACATAGCATTTATTTCTAAATCCAAGATGGCCGACACGACTTTTCAAGTAAATGTACTTTTCAATAAACACTCCTCACTAACTCCCCACTCACTCCCTACTCACTCACTCACTCACTCACCACTCACTCACTCACTCACTCACTCACTCACTAACTCACTCACCCGCTCACTCACAACTCACTCACTCACTCACTCACTCACTAACTCACTCACTAACTCACTCACCACTCACTCACTAACGACTCACTGACTCAGTCACCTCTCACTCACTCACTCATCACTCACTCACTCACCACTCACTCACTCACGCACGCACGCACGCCCGCGCGCACGCACGCACTCACTCACTCAGTCACTCACGCACTCACACACGCACTCACTCGCCCTATAAATTTATCATAATTGTCAGTTTTGTTTGTGTCAGTAGTTATAAAATTTAAAAAAAAAAAGATAAATCAAAATTATATTTCTATACAGTGCAATGAACTTAATATTATCAGCAGTTTCAAATTTGAATGGTTTTTGCATCATTTTGATATATCCATAGTCATACCGCAGTAATCACTGAACTCGAATGGCAATTCTCGCACTCAAAACGGTTCGAACCGATTTGTACGATAATCGTATGAACTTGAAAAAATGTCATACGAGATCGTGTTTAGACAAGTCGAAAACTCGTAAGCAAGAATCTCCTTACTACATATATCCGTGTAAACAGTCGAGGAGGCGACTAAGTTGCTTACGAGTCTCGTATGACATAATCGTAGGCGAGATTTTAGTTCTTGCCTGAATGTAAACATTATGATACGATAATCTTATGGCGATTATTGCTTACGAGAATCGCCTACGAGTTTTCGTCTCGAAGCGTGCGAGAAACTCTCCCCATCTAAATGGGCCTTTACTCGTGTTTCGAGCGGCACAAGCCGCTGCGCGTAATTGACAATGAGTTCCCAGCAACTCATTGCCAATGAGCTCCTGGCGTTCATTATACACGCTATCGACACCATGGATGAAGTCAGCATAGTGCAGATATGTAAATCAAATTTCAGTGAAGATGAGATTTACAGTGGCAAGATGCTGCTTTTCCAGCGTCTCGGTAAAGCCGGCGAGATGGCTGGAGGGATGGAGGCGTGAAGAGTCTCCAAGATATAATCACGCTGCTGAAGGAGACTGACCCGGACGACGTGCCTACATCCGTGGCGAATGAGCTGCACAAGCTGCCCCCGTCACGTTCGACCACGTCGATGTTACTAGGCTGTTGAAGGACATTACGTCCCTGAAGTCTAGCCTAGCCGAAGTACAGTGTAAATTAGAGGCTTCGGATAACATCATAAGTGAGCTGCGTACCCAAGTTGCGTTATTAAGCAATGCTGTTTCGGTATGTAGGTCACCAGAAGCCTCTAATGTAAACACACGACGCGGAGCAGCGCTGAATGCCTCGGTCAGCAGTTTCGAGTCGGCACATAATGCGTCACCATTCGTTGCTGCCACCGCGCATGATGCGCCGCGACCCGCTGCTCGCCCCTCTGCCTCGGTGGAAATGTCACGCGTGTGCACGTCAACCCCGACACGTGCTTACGCCGCTGTAGACGCTTCAACCAGCCGACCCGCCACTTCGAAATTCGCGCGGCAATCGGCTAAGGATAAAACCAATCTCCGTGTGCCTGTCTCTGAAGTAGCAAAACCACAGAGGCAGACGGTCCAGTGCGACGAGGATGGCTTCACAAAGGTGGTGAAGAGGAAGAGGAAGCCCACCAGCCGTAACCAGTGTGGCACAGCACCGACAGGACCGAACTTCCTGCTGCGTCCGGCCGTACCGACGACGTTGACGTACCTGTCGCGGCTGCATTACTCCACGAAGTCTGAGGAGATAGTGGAGTATATTAGGCATAAAGCCAATTACACCCTGAGGGTCGAGCGGTTGGAGTCTCGCCGCAACGTGAACTTTAATTCGTTTGTGGTGAGAATACCGACCGAACATCTTTCGACCTTCATGAAAGAGGAATTTTGGCCGAAGGGTGTCATATATCGGCGATTCCGCGGCCGGTTACCTGACACCAGATTGCGCCGCAAGTCGCCGATAAGTGAAATCGTGTAGATTAGTTTTTAGTATTATATTGTATGTATGTTTGTTTTAAGGTATATATAATATAGGTGTATTTTGTTTTTATATTGTTATGTATGTTAGTCTGTAAGGTTATATACATGAGTCTTTGTTACCCGATATAAACAAATAAATAAAAAATAAATAAAATAAAAATAAACCTCCTTGCCTCACCCCACACTCCAACCTCTATAATGATAGCCCCCAATAATGAGTCCATTTCAGTTTCATTATTAAACTGATTGCTCTACCAATATTATATAATTTGTGGTTGTCTATGTGTGTCCATGGCACCCGCAACACAGGGTTTCCCTAGTGCAGGGCTATGTGTGAGTACATTTCCATAATATTTTTAAATCCTTTCTAGATCGATGTAGTGCTATTGTATCCATCTTAATTTGATCTTGATGGTCTTAACACCAATTTCACCTAGACTTAAAGTGCCTCCGACTTTCACACATTTTTCTATAAGGGCTTAACTAGTCCTGGGTTTTCCCTGCAATAACTACATCTGGAAATGTTAAACCAGCACCTATTTTTTAATTTAAATGTTAACATAAACAGTGCAAGAAGAACGGAACAAAATCCGTCAATGTTGTTGTTTGTCACATGACAATGTTGCCGAGCCTTTGGGGGAGAAAACGTGCGTACGCAAAACGATCCGGTTGGTGCAGTGCAGCGGGGGGACCTAAACCTACGTCAAGTAGCCAATTTCGATTCGTGATAAAATATAGTAGCACCATATTTTGCAATTTTTGCTCTGATAAATTAAACTATTTTGGTTTAAGCCAAGTAACGTCCACAAAAACGTGGTATGTGTTTTTGTCGAAAACTGACGAGTGTTTCTATAATTAGAGCAGCGCGCTGCGCCCGCGCCGCCGCCCGCCACCGCGCCGCCGCCGCTACGGATAAATCGGCCCTGACCTTGGCGTCCACCTTAGCTCATAGGGCGGAAACGTGTGGCGTCGGGGCGGTGCGGGACGTGAGGGGCCACAGACATGTGTATAATTTTGATAACACTCCTTATAGTACTCGAACATGAAATATATTTTCTTAACCCGAACGTAACACGATTCATAAGTATTTATTTTATTTCCATTGTTTTTAAGTTGCGTCATTGGATTTTTTAAACATTATTTCCAAGAAGTTTATTGTACTTGAACAGATTGAAAAGGTTAAGACTGAAGTTGTTAATGTATGATTAAAATGTGTATTATGTTCCCGGAAATTTGTTACATTTGCAGATATGTTATCTAGAAACAATCTTGATTTTACTAAGCATTATAAAGAAATGTTACAAATGGCATACGCTATTACTGTAAATTTACCTGTCAAATATCCAATTTTCAAAGAGAAACCAAAATCGATTCTGCATTGAAATTTTTTTTATTCGTAAATGTAAGTGTGCATTTGACTTCCATCTCACCTGACGGAAACTGACGATGTGGTCGACGATGCAGCATGCACACCTAAATAATGCCTATTCATTCTCGCCTTGAATAGGTCCCAGTTATAACGTTCAGGGAACAAGTCTTCAAGCAGGGAATTCCACTCCATAGCCGTTCGTTACATAAACATGGAAGCGTAACGCTTCGTGCGAATCTTTGGAATATCCACAACTTAGGGGTGAAACCCAAGCCTGCGCCTAGTCCCCCGGTGATGCAAAGGGGAAGGCGGAATTAAATCGTGTAATTCCATCACACACTCTCTGTGACATATATCCTGTAAAATACCTATAAGCTGGCAACTTTACGGCGGTGTTCAAGGCTCTGCAGCTTCGCCTCCACTAATTCCGAGTCACCTATAAGCTCTTGCGCGTTTGTCACTTGTCAATTGAATTCAAGGTGGCCAGTTGATATGTAACAGAGCCATCCCAAAGGTGGTAGTAATACTCCATACACGATCGTACTTGTGCTTGATACAGCTGAAGCAACTGTCCCGGTGTGAAGTAACGCCTCACCCTGGAAAGAATGCCAAGCTTCCTGCCTGCATTTTAGGTCATAGATTCAATGTATCAGCCGAAGTTCAAATTGGACGACAGGTCCATTCCAAGTAGCTGGAGACAGTCGGCTATAGGTAGGGATATATCACGAAGTCGGAGTCGGCTCAAAGGAACTCCGTTTTGTGGAGAATGGACACGCCTGCGTTTTGGTAGCGTTAAATTTGACAAGATTGGCTTCACCCCAATCGGAGACTGCTTGGAGTGTCAAATCCAAACGGCTAACCATAGACTCGACAAAACTGGATTTTCTCTCCACTGACCAGTATGGAACCATGAGGAACTCTATTGGCATCTATCGCCATATCTTCGGAATAGTAGCCTTCTAAGACCACTCGAATCGAACGTTCGCTCAAGAAATCCGAGATCGAATTACAAAGGTCAGTGGGAAGCTCACAAGAGGGAAGCTTACTTAAAAGGCTTGCGTGCCAGACCCTGTCAAAGGCTTTAGAAATATCCAAAGACAGTGCAAGTGCTTCGCCTTGCTTTTTTATAACCTCGCTCCATATGTGACAGGCATACACAAGAAGATAATGTATATAAATATTATAAGAATGAAAGCCTGAAAATAATACAATTTCAAAAGGTAATTAAGGAATATTATAAACCTAAAGAGGATAACGTTAGATGTGGTTTAGTATTTTATCAGAACAAAATATTGTATCCAAATCGTTAAGGTCTTATGTTATGAGTTAGTATATATACATGGAGCTCATCCTGTAATTTATAAATCAATAAGTAAAGCTAGGCAATTATTTTAGTGGGCCAAACTCTCTACAGATATTTGTGAGTTTGTAACGTGAAAAATGTAGATTCATTGCTACGTCATAAAATACCTAATGAAAGGTATGCTAAAGTTGGTACTGATGTTTTTTTGTAATTATAGATCGTTAAGTCGTTTCAATCCATTTTAAACGAAAAGTAAACAAACAAGTCACTGACCCGGCCATAGACGGTTTAGTGATGGCCAATTGTAATGCGAACTACAAATCGATTAATTAATTGAATGAATCGAGTTGTTCAATTGAGTCATACTAGCGGTCTTCTTTACACAACCTATTTATGCATATTTAAAATTTCCCAAATATTAAATTTAAATCCTCCTTCAAATTTTACTTCTACACTTAGATACTCGTCCGAATGCGACCTGCGATTGAAATATTCGATTTAATAATCGATTACAAAAACTTTAATTTAATGAATCGAATGTTTTCTTTTCGTATGGCACTATGCAACCGTAGACAAGCCATAGTTGTATAAACGAAAAAGGAGCTCAGTTTTGAACGACAATTTTTCAAATACGATTTTCCGATGTTATTCCAATGAATATTGTTGGAAAAATTTATGAGATATCAAGTCGAAATCTACGAATTATACGGAAAGTGTTACTTAGTCGATTTATTATGATTGCTTTAGAATTTTAACCAAACACTTCTTGTTTACTTTTTGTTCAAAATTGATTAGAATACACTATAATAGTGCCAATTTTTGTTTTTGCGTTATTAGTAAATAATATTGTGACATCATCAACGAACATAATAGGTATACAGCGAGCATAACACTGAGCAAGAGTTTTATTAGTCTGTAAGGTTTGTAAATTGTAAATGTACATGATGACGATGTAAATGATTACAAGGTACCAGAGTCATCAAAAATTAATATATAAAAAAGTATAATAAAATCTCTGTCAGAGAATACCGCCTTGTTCATTTAGTTCCTAATAAAAAAACAAAGTTATCAGAGCAGTGGAACGAAGACTAGCAAATCAGCTTGGCAAGAAAAGGTACATGGTACTCGTCTATTAATCGTGCTATTGGAAGAAATCCCTGCGTCACTAATTACTGTGCAAGAGAAAGAACATTTTTCTACTACACTGTCAAGATAGAGAATGGGGCACGCTCGAATCTATGTTGATCTCCATCGCATGCGTATTATTGACTCTCCAACATGTACCTATTATATACATTCCTTAACTGTACATCCTTCAATTCACTTAGCCTTAGTCTTATTGATCAACTGTTGGAAATACAGCAAACCTGAAGATAGCCCGCGCTCAACAGAATACCTACTGAAAAACTCAGATGCTTACCCAGTCCTATGGGTACAATTATTATAATATCTACCCTTCATGACAAATGGACTATATAAGAACAGGGCCATGTCGCCTTTTCCATCAAAACAAGGAAAGATACTAAATATATGAAGAGGCTATATGTTGGATTCTTTGCCTGAAAATAAAAAAAATGAGAAAAATACCGCCTTGTACGCGTGCTTTTTTTTGCACAAATCTATATGCTAAAATATATGATTTTAGTTATTCGTTTAACTAACATAACAGGTACTACGCGACTATTTTTATGTTTTCTCGCAATTATTGCCTAAGTACAAAAACTACACGACACTTGGTCTATTACAAATCGTAACTAGTGATACATTCGTAGTGCTCGCATAGAACTCTCGCGCAGATCGAGAGTTATCGTGCTAGCCCTGCTGGTATGACCACCACGACACACCCAAGCGAACATATCATTTGCAGATGAGCACCGATAAATAACAAAACTTGTCATATTTTGAACGCTTAGAGAAGAAAGCGAGGTCGAAGAGAGCTAGAAGACGAAAACTAAAATTAATTTTGTGTATAATATGAATCAATATTACCTACAATAAATCATTAATAATTAGCAAAAATCTATAGACATGAACATTCACAGAAACTATATGTTCCAAACAGAACACTATCAATAGTGATATCAGTACCGGAGTACCGCGAGTGGGGACAAACGCGACTCTAAGTCCACTACCGAATC
Source organism: Hyposmocoma kahamanoa (assembly GCF_003589595.1). Classification (NCBI taxonomy): domain Eukaryota; kingdom Metazoa; phylum Arthropoda; class Insecta; order Lepidoptera; family Cosmopterigidae; genus Hyposmocoma; species Hyposmocoma kahamanoa. The sequence goes on along the minus strand of NW_020654972.1, from coordinate 11,900,156 downwards.
TCCTCATTGGTGGCGGAGCTGTAAGCCACGCTCACTTCCCGACGCCGAAAAACGACGTCTCTCCAGTTCCCAATAACCTAAGCGGCTGGAGGGACCGGAGGACATCTAGCTCATCCTCTACTAGCTCTCCGGTCTAATGCCGGAGATGCCAGTTGCAGTGTTCTGCGACAATGTCCGGACATAGCTTCCAACTTAAAGGGCAACTCACGTGGCCCACGCGTCTCCTCGCTTCAAGCCCTCAACGAGACCGCTATTAAGAAGCGCTAGCTGCTCACGAGACGGACACCCCGGCCACGCCCAACCGGGGCAGACAAACATATCCGTCTAGTAGATGTAGAACAATTTTTGAAAGAAGATTTAGTACCAGCAGAGCTAAGTAAGTATTGCCACCTTACTTATTTCTGCCGCCAAGCGATAATGTCAGCATAACTGTGTTCCGGTTTTTAATAAGGGTGCTGGTGAAATTACAGGCACATAGGACTTGTTAACTTTTGTCTCAGGGTGACGGGCGCAATGGTAGTGCCCCTCAGATCTTTGCGATTTAGCTCTGAGTGACACTGCAACTGTTATGGACAGGCGTGTAGCTTACCATCAGGCGCACGACTTGTTCGTCCCGTCACTTAATATTATAAAAAATCCATCGCCGTCCTAGGAGCCTATGAACAAAATATCTCATGGTTTTGCTACACGTTATGCTATCATGAAAACGTTCTTTTTAATATTGTATCTATTATACGTAACCTTGCAATGAGCACAGTCCGATAGACAGGACGGCCGCATGCTGTGATGACCTTGACTGCCGCGAACACATGCGTGGGATAGTCGCTTGTCATTATTAATTATTATTCACCAGTGTCATCTGGAGTTATAACATGCGATTGGAAGGATCAGCAAAGTAGACTGTGTCTCTAGTCCACAAGGAAATAAATTTATCGAAGATGTGTGATATAATCGTTGGCACCACTAGATATTCTCGCCGCACATGCGAGGTCAAACAATGACGGAGGGCAACAATGAAATGTGCCATACCGTGCTCCTATTATAACTGGAGATGGGATTCAAATACGAGTTTAATCGTTTAAATTCATACACACTTATTGTACGTGGTGATAAGGGCGACGGAAGTTTGTGCGAAATTCGAAAACATTGTAAGGATAAAGTCGAGTGATTATGCTACTTAAGATGCGATCTCTGTGGGGAAGAATTATTGTCCTCATTAATCATCAATGGATTAATCATTTTAAGTTTTCTCCATCTTCGCGATTTTTAACTATCTATATTAAAACTAGTTTTTGTTCATAATAATTTATTACAAAAAATATGATTAGTATCATACTTCTTGTTACGGTGGGATCGCCCGTGAACACAATAAGCCAAGTTGAAGTCCACGTAGACATTTTAACGATTTATTCACTAATAGCGAAAGATGTTTTTCAATATCTATACCTAAATATAACGACCATTAAAAATATCAATTAAAGTTTCACTGTATTTGTATTGATTGAGAAGAAATCATTTATTTTCGGAAGCGCAATCTCGTTTTCAACACCAGCATTATATAAATAAATAAATAAAACTGGTTATTGGATACTCGATTTAGGACTCCACTAGTAATTTAAAGACTCAATCTGCATACAAAATTGTGTTGCTAAAACATATAGATAAAAGTGTTGGTATCGACATAATGGATTGAAATGTAACGTACTATAAATGAAAGTGCTCTAAAACCCCAAAGGAAGTTGACACACAATTAATTTGGCTGAGCAAAGATATCATCACTTATTATTGCACGGGTAACGATGACGCTAGAGCAGCGTCGCGGAACGAATGTGTCGCCGCGTGCGCAGCGGTGAGCCGGTCACAGAACGTTTGGTCGGCATCACAAACGATATTTTGTGATCAAAATATTTACAAACTACATGCTTTTAAGTACGCGACTGATTAGCAGCGATCAGAACAGTCATTTAGTAGCAGCAGAGCTCGTTGTGAAAGCGTTCGTCCAAGGTAGTACTGTCACTTTACCCATTTCTGCCGTCAAGCAGTAATATACGCATTACTGTGTTCCGATTTTGAAGGGTTAGGGTGCTGGTGAAATTACAGGCACTTGGGACTTGTCAACTTATGTCTTAGGGTGACGGGCGCAGTGGCAGTGCCCCTCAGATCTTTGCGATTTATAGTTCTGAGTGGCACTGCAACTGTTATGGACAGACGTGTAGCTTACCATCAGGCGCACGACTTGTTGGTCCCGTCAGTTGATCTTATAAAAAAACAATATTGAAGAGTATATTTGGTTAAACTAGGATGCACAGTGACGTATTATCCTCACTTCAAATTTAGATAAGATAATAAAACAGAAAGTGTTGGACAGATTAAGTCTTTACCTAGGGCAACATGTGAAGCCGCATGACGCTCAAGTCGGCTTCCGGCCTGGGGTGTCTACGGAATAACACTGTTCGGTACTACACCCATCGGGGATATCAGCGCCAAAACACATTTTTGTTGTTAAATTTACTTTATATATGTACAATTCCGCCTGCTACCTAACTACGAACTGAGTTATTGAGTCGAGTTGCATTAACACACATCCTGTAACTATATTAGTGAATTTGTTAATATATAGGCGTTAGTAGGTACAAAAATGTGCCACACGTGCCCAACAGTGGGCCATGCAAGGTTGGTACTCGATACAGGGGCAGTGTAAAAATGTTGTTAAACTTATAAAGCAATCAATGTTTTAATAGTCACGGAAAGGTAAGTACATATACATTCTTATCCTTCTTAAAAATCAAAATCAAAATAATCTTTATTTCATAGGTAAGCATTATTACCCTTGAAATCGTCACATTCGTTAAACTCTACCTACTCTACATCTTAATTTTATATAATACATTGTTTATATATACATGTTTAATTTTTTATTGAATTGATATTCAATTATTTTTATGTGAAATTACTCCACTAGTTTGTTATAATTATTAATACAAAGATCGAACATTTAGAAAAAATTCCTTCGATCCGGCCGGATTCGAACCGACGTCTTCTAACATACCGTGCCAGACGCTATACCAACTAAGCCACGGAACGAAACAGCGGACCTCACGAATTTTTCTATGTGCTTGCGCCGTATCTTCGTATTTGATGTTTCAACGACTTTTTAGCCAAAAAAATTAACTGTCTCCGTGGCCGAACGGTTACCATGCCGGACTGCCACGCAGAGGCCCCAGGTTCGTTTGCCGGGCCGGGAGATATATTTGTATGGCCTCTATTTATTTCTCTCGTGAGTTTGAGTGTAATTTGTGGTTGTCTATGCGTGTGTCCATGCACCCGCGACATAGGGTTTCCCTATGGCGGGACTATGTTGAGTGTGTGCGCTATTATTATTATCAATTATAACATCTAATGTTGCTAAAATTTCACTATATTTGCTATTTCATTGAAATGAGTCATTCAGTTACAAATTAACGCTAATGGAATATGTTAGGTATCTAAAATATGCACCTCATATTCCAACAAGTATTGTTCTTTATAGCTATGGAGTTCGATTGTTGCCAATCAATGGTGGAAATATATTATCAGTTGGGAATAATTTTTTAAAGAGTTCAAGTATAAGCTATGCGAAGTGTTACTTAAACATTTAAATGTGCGATGGAGGCTGCTACGTTCAAATTAAATAGTTTCTACTATCTTTAATGGTTTTTTTATTGAATACCGAAATTCCCCGCTACCAATTTTTACAGATGCTGATGACATTACAGGCACATGGGACTTGTCAACTCATGTCTCAGAGTGACGGGCGCAGTGGTAGTGCCCCTCAGATTTTGCAATTCAAAGCTCTGAGTGGCACTGAACTGTTATGGACAGGCGTGTAGCTTACCATCAGGCGCACGACTTCTTCGTCCCGTCGCTTGATATTATATATAAAAAAAATGTCTAACAAGTGCCGGTACAGCAATGCCCTAATCCAGAAGCGCTAAGGGCCCGCCCCGCGCCCCGCCGCGCCCTGTCGCGGAGTGCGATGTCGTCAGCGCAGCGCCCAAATCGGGTCAGCCATATACAATGTATGCATATTATAAATACAGACGCACAACAGACCTTGAGCCGCACAAGTTCATGAATATCTGGTAGTTGTAAAGACCAAAACCTAACTGGACGGTGGAGTATTAAGAGTGTTTATTTTTTATTTTTAATATCTTGACCTTTGACTGTTTAAACGTATGATTTTGTTTTGTTTTGAATTTAGCCCTATAATATGTATGTATGTATGTCACGTTCGTTGTTCAATTTAAAATATGGGTAAAAATATGTTTTTCTCACACATGCTCGAAAATGTTTGCATTACTTTCAAAAAACGAACACGGAAAGTTTATCATTTATGGACTGAGCGAGGTTTTTCCGGTCGAAGCGAGCACTAAGGACGATAAATAAGAAATCACTAACGAGGGCCTATTAGAAGCCCGAAGCCGAAAGCTGAGGGCTTTAATAACTCGAGTTTTGTATTTTTCACCATCCGTGATATATACCACGATTTTTATCACATTTGCGAGAAAATAAATACAATATTTATTTCTTGTATGAATAAACATGGTTCATATCACAACAATTATGGATTTTGCAAATGACGGATATATTTTTTTATCAACAGATTGTCAACTAGCTATTCTTCCATAGATAATACAACTCGAACTACAATGTTGGAAAAAGCAAAGACGTACAACTTCTGAAGATTCGTCAAAGACCAAGTTTGAGCACCGTAAGTAACGGGGAGAATGTGCACGTCCATGAGCTGTTTTTTGAGGGATAATGGTAATTGTCCAATTTAATCCATCCAATTCCATTGACCAAAACCTTCTTCAGGCTTTTTCCGTACGTCGAGCAACCTCTTTTACTTGTCTTGCCTGTTCGAAAGACAACAAATACATTAATCGCACTAACTAAAAAAAATAATCTTAATAATAAATAAAAAGTCTTAAGATTTCACTAAATTAGTACCCGCGATGCCAGCACCAGCTTTAATCAGGCAGAATGAAGGCTCGTTAACGCCATCGCAAAGGTCTCGTTGTCTCTAAAGTTGCTTATATTGCAAATTCTAATACAGGTGTACGAAATAGTATAACTACGATTATCTCTAAAATAGAAGAAAAGAAAAAGAAAACGAGATATTTCTGGATTTTTTCTATTAGAGTTTGTATATGTAATTGTCTATAACGCAAGCTCGTGTCGTGTTGACTTTACGGTTTCGTCACTTGCGTATTTGTGTTCAGAGAAAGATGTCGAAAAAATTAAATTGATCCATTTTCAGTGCCTCATTTTCTTTCCACAAACTTATAAGACTTCCGACAGATTTAAACTTAAGGGTACGTTGTCTTCACCGATCTTTACTGGATTGCTACGAGGCGGCACACAGTGGGCTGAAAATCTAGTTTACACAGACTTAGAAATCAATTTTGGAAATCTAGGTTTTTTAAGGGGAGAATTGGTTCGGACAACTAATTTGAACTAATCAATTAATTTAATGTTATTTTGTTGTTACTCGCTGAGGTTTTCGGAACTTTTTTAACTTGTTTGAAAATCTTGCATGGAAAAACGTCTTTAAAAATGGATACCTAAATTCTCGAGAGATTGACCCTGAGATCCTTCGGTATAATTAAATTTCAAATTTTTTTTTTCAATTTTTGACATACCGCGTAGTGGGCGCACCGACTAAAGTCTGAGCAAAAAAAAGTATATACTTTAAATAATATTTATTTTAGCATGTAGAAATGTTTTAAGTTCATTCACACAAATAAGTCAAACTAAATTTTGTCCGTGGCTCCGCCTGTGTGGATTTGGAGTTTTCTTATACCACGTGAACTTTGTATTTTTCCGGGGTAAAAAGTAACTTCTTCACTCTTCGGCCATTAAACTATCACTATGCAAAATCGCGTCGATCCATTGCTCCGTTGCTTCGTGAAGAGGTACAAACCGACAAACACACTTTCGCATTTATGAAATTCGTAAGGATTAGCTTAATCACTAACGAAATATGAATAGGAGGTAAACGTTTAGAGGAAAGAGGAAGAAATAAATGTATTTTTAAATATAATATGGGTTCTGTAATGTCTACTTGTCACAGGGGTAAGTAATAGAACGCAATTAAAACACAGGTTTGGCATTAATTCAATAGCCGCGACCACTCGTCCTCCCGGTTCGGGTGACAGCTTCCTCTGTCCCCGCCTCGCGGCCGGCGCTCGCGTCTATTTCATTTAATGTCAAACCATCACAGGTTGTATAAACTAGAATAGAAAATATCACACCACATAACCTCAAATTTATATATTTTTTCCTTCCCCACCCACCAATCGATGCTCCACATTACCAAGGATTTGATTGATATCTATTTTAAATTTTTATTAAATTGATATTCAATTATTTTTTGTGAAATTACTCCACTAGTTTGTTATAATTATTAATACAAAGATCGAACACTCAGAAAAAAATCCTTCGATCCGGTCGGATTCGAACCGACGACGTCTTCTAGCTTACCGTGCCAGATATCTATTGTGATATCTATTGCTTTGAAAATGTGAAGGTAACATAAAAACGTAAAACCATAAGACAGCTTTATGTTTTCAATTTTGGATCGTTTTCCCGCGTTTTCGAATTTCCCATTTTACAACTGTTTATAACAGTCGCTGACAAGTGCATCCGCCAGTAACAATAGGTCACATAATTACCTCCATTTGGCGTTGTTGCCTACATCAATTTATTGTTTGGCCCACGGAGTACGTCTGAAAACCAAGGTCCTGTCGTGTTTGGTTACTGGGATGACGCTGCGCAGGCGCGCGACTCGGGCGCAGTAACGCGAATTGACTAATAACAACGTATATCGTCGGAATTTTATAGTAACGCCATTTCACAAAATTTTTCTATGGAGCACTTTTTAGTTTTTCATGTTTTAAAATATTTGCGTCCCGTTTTAAATTAAATTTTAAAACTTAAATGTAATAAAACCAGAATTGCAATTTCAAACACGACATAAATATTTCAAGACCAGCTTTGAAACCTAAAACTTGCTCTCCTGACAAATGTTTGAAAGTGACGCTTTCACCCTTACTACAAAATTTTCTTTTCTAAATAGTCCTTTAAAAACAATGAACATATTTTTAAATGAGAATTGTTAAATCAATACACGTACAATGTTATTATAAGAAATCAAATCAGTTGGATTGTGGTAATACAGAGGGTAATACCTACCCGTATCGCTGATGCGGTGCGCGCGCGCAAAGTTACTCAAACTAACCAAGTTTTATGGGTCTGTGCATCTATTATGTTCTTGGAAATCCTCCAATAAAAAAATGTATAAGTATGGTTATTATTAAGATTACTGGGCTGTACTATTTACAATATAACGTCTTATACAACAATGCAAAGCATTTTGTTATAGAAAACGGAACTTCCCAGGAGACTTCAAAGAGTATGTATGCGTCAGACGAGTAACTTTCAACGCGTTTTTTACCCGTTTCGCCGAGCACGTGACCGCCACAACAATTCGGCGAGCGAATACACAAATATAGTATAAAGTATTAGCTCAATAGGCGAGATTCGTGCCACCCATTAAAGATTGCGGTGCAACGTGGGCCGGGGGTAGGGGACCGGCTAGTTCGAAATGTTAGTGTTATCAATCGAGAGAATTGCAATTGAATGTGGCTTATCTGTGTATCACCAGTGGCAGATCAGATCAAAAAAACTGTTTTATGAACAATAGTAAGAAACAAACATTTTAGAGCGCGCGAATCGCGCTCGGTCAGGGCCTCTACCATGAGATTATGACAACAGTTATCGCTAGCGTACCGCTGAAATATATTTATACAAGATGTTGTTTCTTCTTGTGACCGTTGGAGGCGCTGTATAATTTGCTATACAAAATTGTGAAGTAATTTATGCGGTTGCCAGCGACAACTGTCACACTAATTTCGTGGTAGAGGCAAGGAGTTCAACTTGATATACGGCATCTTCGTATTTTTTTTATCGCTGTGTATAGTTACTTAGTCACCTTGAGATCAAGTTACAAAAACAGGTTGAATACTACTTCTTCGAATTGGGTGTCCGAAGAGTCATTTGAACATTTGGTGCTCGACGCGGATGCATTTTCAAATGAGACCAACGATATGGAAATAAGTATATTTATATGATTTCTGTACTTAAATCGTATATTTGTAGCATTCTGACTGAATGTTACAAATAAATTATGATTCGTTGCTTATTGATTATTTTTTCAATTAGCTTCGCGGCTGCCACTGCGCACTTCAATAACTTCGTTTTTATAATTTTCTAAGCACTAGTTACTACATTGTTTTTTATCATATATCCTTCCGTCGCGATTACGACGTGAATCACATTCATTACTGAACATTAATTTTTCAAAATGTAATTTATTTATAATGACGATGTTCTCCCACTCCCACCCACTTTGTTATTTATGATTGATAAGTGCACAAGAGTCTCATAATATATAATATTATATTAAAATGCTTTCGGGAAATTGCGCGGTTCGTTATTATGTAACAATTACGAGAGCAGTCGATTGGAATTTATACATATACGGATTTATTTTAATGAAAATAATAGTTACCGAGCTCTTAGGTTTTCGCGCTTGTTACACATAGAAAATGAAACTATTTTTCCGGATTTAAATCGCGTATATTTGTTTTCCAAACAAACCAACGTTTCGGGCCCTTTACAGGTCCCCTGGTCACGGTTGACTGACCACGCTAGCGTGGAAAAAACGCTTTTGCGCGCAGATTTCTAATGAGAAAGAAAGCCTTTCCGAGCAAGGGAAGGTGAAAGAAAACATTTACGTGTTAAATAATACGTACATGTAGGAAATACATTTTTATGCGACTTACAGCTCATGCGATAAGTAAGAACCTTGTGTAATAGAAATGTAAAAGGACGCAAAGAAGTGGTATTTATAATAGGATAGTAGTCGCTTTATTGCCATTGTTATCTTACACTATTCGCATTACATCGCGAGGAGTCACTTTAGGCAAATGTACATAAAATAAAGAAGATCAATTTTGATATAGATAAAATGTTATTGGAATCAGCCTGCTCTCTAAAGTCTCTAAAGTGCCTTCGGATTTGCTCCATTTTTTATCTATCAGCACGTGTACAAAACGCGTAAATTTGCAAGCAACAGACTATGGATGTCGCTTCTTAGTCGATCAATATGTGTGATTAAACAAAATCGAGTAAATGTATTAGAAGCAGACGATTGATATCGTATTTTTTGTCGATCGACACGTGCCGGTAGTCAACAAATTGAGTTAATCCGTAGGCACCTTTATATACTTTTTCTATTCTCCTTCCGGTTCCTAAATATACATATAATTTTCGGATATAACAGAGTGTCATTTATGGAAGGAGATTGTCTTTTATCTCCTGTGACGGGAAGAATTAAACCAGGCTTAAACTATTTTAGATTACGTTTCTAGTTCCTAGACATTAAGCGATCACATTCATATCACATTCTCGTTTATACTATAGATCACATGCATGTAGCCCACAAAATTGTTATATATGAAACGCACATGTACATGATTGAAAAATTTTGCCTATACCACCAAATGTAATGCTATAAATATGCTGGAAATACAAGGTAACCATTGAATGAGACACTGGTGCTAAAGTATTTTCCTATAGGTACGTGTCAAAATCAATATAATGGATAAAGGACAGGGTAAATCCTGATGGATGTACCAAAGCACACCAGAAATTACTGAAAACCGAAAATAAAAAAACGACTGTGTTGCAAAGGAATATTTTAACACGGAATGTGTTATGACGTAAGCACCGAATAAGAATGCATTTTTTAAACATAACATTTACTATTTTTTACTGATTGCCAAAAATGTTCAGTAAACCATCTCGTACCTTGGAAGGTTATAGGCTCACGTATTTCAAGTAATTCCGAATGGAAATAGCGCTATGCGAGTACATAAGTAATAAAAGAACAGTCAGTTTATTCTCGACATGACTTAAGAGCCGATACTACGTCAGCTCGAATTCAATTTCTTCCCGTATTAATGCGGTTCATTTCACAATTTCATGGTTCAGAAATTCCTTCATTTCATGGGTTTATTTCAGAATTTATTTTTTTATAACCGAAATTGCATCCATTTGAAAAATGCATATATCGTATAGTACAGTTGATATTAAAAAAAATCCTTAGTATATGTAAAGTACCTATTGAATACACACAGCGGCTTTCTTGTAAAATTTCGAAGTACGTTTGTGTTTTTTATCTATCGAGAAAATTTTTAGGAACTCTTGTTTTCACACCGTATACTCTCAATGTTCCTCCGCGATTTCCTCGATTCAACACTTTCATTGTTGTGCCGAATCAACCAAAGCCATGTGAGGTTGCAAGCACTCTTAAAAGCATCACGATAATATGTTTCTATAAGGAAACACAGGTTTTGTAAAAGGATTGAATGACTGGTTTTTTGAAGGTCAAATCTAAAGAATAATTTATGTTCATTACGCAATCTAAAGAAATAAAAAACAAGAGATGTTCAGATATTCTTTATCTATATTCGTTACATCGTGACCTTGATGGGCATCAATTTAGATTTGTAATCTCAGTCCAGTCCAGATTTTTTCACAGGAAGGTCATCGAAGTAGTTATTCGCTAATGATGAATCCGTATTAATACCACAAATACCACTTATACCATCGGATTATTCATTTGATTTCAGAAGCTTAGATATACATTCCCCAAACTGTACACGGGGCACACTAAAAGTTTTGCAGTTTTGGCTTAACACAACTATTTGAATTTCTAATTGTAAGTATATTTTTTTAAACATAGGAATTAATTAGTCAATATTTTTTTATCAGACATTTACATTTGTCGGCAGTAGTCAAAATGAAATTACCACGAAAAGAATTTAGAACAACGATTTTCTATGATTTTAAGAGTGCTCTTTCTCCTCGAGATTGTGCCGCTAGACATTAAAATACTTCTGGGAGGGAAGCACCTCATTGATATCCGCATTGTAGGCCACTATGTAGGCGTTGGTATGAGGAATTTGAGCGTGGACGGGAATCTGGGAATGATGTTAGTAGCAGTGGAGCTCCTTGTAAAAGAGTTCGTCCAGGGAAGTACTGCCACCTTACCTATTTCTGCCGCTAAGCAGTAATGTCAGCATTATTGTGTCCTGGTTTTGAAGGGTAAGGGTGCTGATAGAATTACAGGCACATGGGACTTGTCAACTTATGTCTCAGGGTGACGGGCGCAGTGGCAGTGCCCCTCAGATCTTTGCGAATTAAAGCTCGGAGTGGCGCTGCAACTGTTAGGGACAAGCGTGTAGCTTTCCATCAGGCGCACGACTTATTCCTCCCGTCACTTGATATTATAAAAAAAAAGATTCGAGAAGGCCGCGACTAACGGACTTCAACAGCGACTAACGGAGAAAATGTGGCCACTGTGAAGCAGCTTGTTGAAGAAAACCGACTTGTCACCTATGAGTCCAAAAAAAATTACACGAAATGTTAAAAGTTCGGAAACTCTTGTATCGCTGAATCCCTTATGAACTGACACCGGAACAAAAGTGGGTAAAAGTGTTAAATGGTGGTCAAAGATGTTGCTTAAGTACGATCATGGTAATTCGAATGTTGTTTATGATATCGTCACGAGAGACGAAACGTGGATTTATTGTTTTGAAGCAGAAAAAAACAGCAATCTTGTGAATGGGAGTTCGAAAGCGAGAACAGACTGACAAAATTGAAGCAGGCGAGGAACGTGGGTAAAAAAAGATTGCGTTTTTTTCTCTCGCACGGCTCATGTTGGCACAATCCCACTTGAGGATCAAAAGTGTGTTAATGCCGAGTGGTACACCACCGTTTGTTTACCCACTGCCCTGGAAAAAGTCCGAGAGAGACGACCAAGAAGCCGCATCCTTTTGCACCATGACAACGCTTCTTCGCACACAGAAAACATAACAAAACCTTTTTAGCTTTCGAAAAAGTAGATCTCGTGACCCATCCTGCACATAGTGCGCATCTTACACCCTGAGATTTATTTATTTTCCCTAAAATCAAGGATTTGATGAGAGGTCAAACCTCGTTTTACCAACTCAGAAGAAACAGTGATGGCTTTCAATCAGGACGTCGAAAACATACCTTCAGATCTATGGTCCTCGTTTTGAAAAATGGCTCCACCGAATGAAAAAATGTTTAATGTGTAAAGGAGAGTACTTTAACAATAAATGTATTATTTTGTTTTGTTTGTTTGTTATGTATTGTTTTGTTTGTTTTGTACCTATATTATGAGATAACAGGGGCAAACGTTACAATTAGCAGGATAGAGAATTATTTTGCGTTTGGACAATTTTACGTTGCATTCTCTAGAATCAGCTCGTCTGGTGATTTTGACGTTAGTAGATAGTAAAGTATACAAAATAATTATGTTTATAATCTAAGTTATTCAGTAGCTCAGAACGAATGCGTATTTAAACACAAGTATTTATCTCATAAATCTATACAGATGATCTAAAAATAATGCTGATTCAACGATGCATAAGTACAATAGAACAAGCATCCGAAATTATGTATACTTCTCATTAATCTAGTACTGCTTGTATGAAAAAAAAATTTACAACAAAGTTGCGAGCAACGGTAAGTAATGAAATCAATAAAATACAAAATAACTTGAAAGTGTTGCCGATCCTTCAAATACTTAAAAAACTAGTAAAATGCCTTCCGGAAACATTGTTGCCACAATATCAAAAAATATATCGAACATGTTAAATGAAATTAAAATATTGTAAGACATGTTAAAAACAAAAATGTAAAATTGAAATTTTTGCATGTCGACAATAAGAGGTATATGCTTGACACAAGTAATTGTGACCAGCTTGTTTATAACTTTTAGGTAACTAAATCTTACGGACATAAAAATAATTTAATTTCACACTGTATTCTGCTCCGGAGCGGTAATTAAACGAAACGGTAGTTTTTTCTGATAAAATAGGCGTAGGTCTAGGCCACCACCTAAGTAACCACTAAATTCATGCAAAGTGCATTCCCTTACTGCTCTAACCTAGGCATCGCTCGTAATAAGTATATATATAACATTAATTCGCACATTCATAATTTGACTTGCCGTCATAGTGACGTTATATTTTGTTTTGACATTAATAAGTTCGTAAGGAACTTCAAACTTTTTGAGGATAATTTGCTTTTTTACCCATAAGGTATCTGAGATATATAGCTAGTTTGCTATCTTTTAATATTAAGGACGCTGTTATAGAAGATATAACACAGTCCCACGACAATGCTCCTACTTTAAGTAGCAACAGTATACTTTTTACTAACCATAATTTAAACTGAAAAACACGACAACAGAAAAGTCTAATCGTTTCCATGTAGTACATCAAAATATTCAAGGCTTTTCTGGCAAAATATTAGAAGTAAGTCTTTTTTTTGCACGATATTTCCGTTGACGTGTTTTGTGTTACAGAACACTGGCTGTAAGACTACGAAGCAATTAACAACGTAGAAAATTATTAATAGTCAGTTCGTTCATAAGAAAGAGCTTAAGTAGAGGCGGATCCATGATTATTATTAAACGTAACTTAAAATTTGAAGAGCGTAAGGATGTCACAAATCTTTCTACTGAACGAACTATTGAGATTTCATGTGTGGAAATCAGTTTGTCGTCTTATGTGTATACAGGCCCCCCTCTGCTAATTTTAACGAGTTTGAATTAATTATGGAAGATAGTTTAAAGCGTATTTTTCCAACCAAAAATAACGTAGTAATATGTGGAGATTTCAATGTAAACCTGTTGGAAAACTGTTCTACTTCTGCAAGACTCCTTAATTTATTTAAAAGTTGTAACTAGACTAATCTTTTCTTAAAACCAACTCACACCACTGCCTCCTCTTCTACATGTATTGATAACATCTTTTGTAACACAGACGCAATGTCTAAACCAATAATAAATTGCTTCAGATCAGACCATAGTGGCCAATTGGTTTCTTTTAATTGTAAAATAAGAAGGTAGACCAATTTCTCTGCAGACCGATTACCACAGAACAAATCATTAGATTTCAAAATAATATCGGCAATAGTTTAAATTCCCTACCTCATACACCAGAGGTTCCAAATACTTTATATAGCATGATATTTGGTTTAATTAAAAATGAATTTGATAATGTATTTAAATCGAAAACATTAACTTTCCATAGAGAGACTAAATTCAACGACTGGGCAAAAGTAGGTATTCATAAGAGTAGGTCTCGTTTGTATGAGCTATATGCTATGAAAACTTATAATACTAATCCCAATTTCATAGAATATGTTAGAAATTGTTCAAAAATATTTAAAGAAGTATATGTAGCTGTTAAGGTTAAGTTTCACAGCGACAAAAGTAGACAATCGATAAATAAATCTAAAACTTCTTTGAAGCATAATAAATAAAGAGTCAGGCAGGGTTAAACAACACAGTAGAGATATAGTTTTAGAATTAGACAGCAAACTTATAAAATCTAAAGACAAGGTAGCCCAAGCTTTTGAATCGTTCTTTTCCGAAATTGCTGTGAACACTACAGAATCATTAAATTCCTCCCCTTCTCTTGCCATTGATCTCCTAAAGGAAAATGTTAATGTTTGTGGCAGACATCTTGTATGCTTGGGTAAGGTGCCAGAACGCTATTGGTGTTTTCTGTGACTTCTCAAAGGCATTTGATTGCGTTGATCATATTACTCTTATTAGGAAGCTGGAGCATTACGGTGTAAATGGCAAGGCGTCGAAACTTATCTCGTCACATCTCAAAGGTAGAATTCAGAAAGTAGACATAAATGGTGTGCTTCTTTGGGTTCTCCGGTAAAAATGGGTGTTCCGCATTTAGCTCAACATTTAGGCCTTTCTTATTTCTAATTTATATTTCTTTGTTAAGGACCATTGCGAAATAGTGTTGTTTGCTGATGACACATCCTTGATTTTTAAAACAGACAGAAATGACATTAACTATGACCATATTAATGATACCCTCTCTAAGGTAGCTTATTGGTTTAATGCTAACAATTTATTGCTTAATGCCAAGAAGACAAAATGTGTTAAATTTGAATTACCTAACGTAAAATCGACTAGTCCAAGCATAGAAATAAACGGAGAAAAGTTAGACCTTGTTAATAAAGCAGTCTTCTTGGGAGTGACCTTAGATAGTAAGCTTCAGCGGCCAGCAGATTAAGTTCCGCTGCATACGTGAATACGTGAGCTTACCGATGTTAGTACTGCTAGACTAGTTTACTTTAGTTACTTCCATAGTATAATATTCCTACGGGGTTCTCATGTGGGGTAAAGCGGCAGATATACAAACCATATTTGTATTGCAAAAACGAGCGATTCGTTCTGTGTACCGTCTAGGCTCTCGGGTTTCTCTCAAAGAAAAGTTTAAGGACACTGTTATCATGACTGTGGCATCACAGTACATTTATTCAAATATTTTATATGCCCGTAAAAATGTACATAATTTCAATAAGAAAGAAGATATCCATAATATTAACCTTAGAGCTAAGTCCAAACTCATGGTACTAACTCTAACTATATGCTATATATGCTTTTAAAAACTTTATTGCCAAAAGATACAAATCTAGTAAATAGTTGTGCCTAGCTCCCAAACTAGGATCCCCTGTACTATGGGTAGCAGTAGCTAGGTCTTTCGGCCGAATCATTACTGCCTTAAATAATTTAGAATTATGAAGCGAATTTACAAAAATATGTAGTAATAATTACCTAATACTTATATAAAGAAAAAAGATAAAATATGTGAGGGTAAATCAAACATGTAACCTAATTATCAAGATTTTTACACAGCGAAAAATATCAAAATACTTTAAAATAAACAACAAAAGCAACCAAAACCATATCATGAACAATAACAAATACATTAACAAATATAGACTCAAAAACAATTACGCAGAAAGTTAGTTTACACAAACGAGGGTCATCGCGATTTACTAATCACCCGCACAATAGAATCGTAGGTATAAGTGGAGTAGACAAGATACATTACACTCGCGGAGTGCAGATAAAATAGCAGGTGTTTTTTAATTATTATTTTTAATGTAAGTTTTGTTTGAAAGTAAAGTTAGTTAAGCATTGTGTTATTTTATTTTTATCATTTGTGTATTGTATATCATTATTAGTTATTCTATTTTAGGTTACCAGATTAGGTGACGGTTACAGGTGTTTAATGCTAACTCCACGATTTCGTTTAACCAAGGTAAACAACTCTTTTATGGGGAACTATATACGTTTCGACAATAAGATTCCGTGGCATATATTAAGTTTATCATTTCCTAAGTTTAAAAACTACATTAAAAATATGTTGATCGAAAAATCATATTACAAAATTGAAGACTACGTGTTAGATAAAGATGTATGGAAAGACGACACGGCTCCAGAATCCACACAAATTTGATTCAAAGTGTATTCCATAGCATTTAAGTTTATTTGAAAAGAGCCATCCCTAGAGTTTCTTGCTCGTTCTTCTCAGAGAGGTCAGCGTAGTTAACGAGCAGTAGCTTAAGTGTGACGTTTTCAAGTGTAAATTTATTTTACCTATGGAATAAATAATCTTTGACTTTGACTTCCCGCCTACCGGCCATTATCATAGTAAATCATTTCGTTGTTATTTAAATCTATTTGCGCCTTAAAAATATATTAAAAAAATAATTACAATTACGAATGTCATCGGTTACGACATCGTTAAGGTATGCGGGGGCTAACAGCTTATACCAATTAGCAGCGGGATTTTTATCTTTCCAACGAAACATGTTCACGACAATCTTAACCTTTTTTTTACCAACAGTTCATGACTGGGGTCATCAAAGTAGGTACACAGATAAAAACTACCAATTTTGTAAACAAAAGCATGAGTGGAATAATTCACTACGTTAGCGCCAGTTTTGCTGTAGGTTATCCGTTTACAACACATTTAAAAAACATATTTTAATAGTAAAAAAAATATATTGCATAGGTACATTTATTTGGTTGTAATGAGTTCGTCCGTCAGAACATTTTTGACGTGGTGGTATTTTCATGCTCACAACATTGCGTTTAGAGACTGGAATATGCGCACTTGTAATTTGAACGTAAAAAAATCGCACAAACACAATTCACTCATTTACAAACGTATACGACGCTTAATCGTATTCACCATTCGAATCGCAACTTTATATAAGTATACGATAACACAAATACTCCATCGGGACGACGAGACAGGATAAGCATGGTTTACACATATTCTCGTCGGTTTTCAAATATTATTGTAAATTTTTAAATAGGTACCCAAGACACGTTTCTTTAAGTTATATTGATATTTAATTTTAGTCTTTGTCGACGCAGGGCGCGCAGTCGTGAGAATAATCAAGCTTCTGCTGAACACGATTAAATTAAAAACCTAGTATATAAATCGTCTAACGATATGAAAATATTTTTATTAAGTAATATAGTTTTATCTAATAAACGAATTATCAAAGAAAGCGCAGAAGCGCCGAGCACCTCCACGCTACTTTTATTTATCGTCGCAAGAGTTTTCTGCGCGTGTTTAGACAATATTCAGCATCATTTCCGTAATTGAGTCGACCTTTTTCCACGAGAACAACATAGTTAGTAGACGACGTCCATAGTATAGGCCGACCTTGATCCGGATGATGTCACTACACCAGCCACACCCTGTGCTTCGTTGTGTAGGTAGTTCCAGACGCAAACTGCCCCCGCTTGCCCCTCGCGCTCCCGACCGGGGCGGTGTCCGCCGCTAAAGGGCGGCTGCGCAGGTAAACAACCTGCTTCGCTTTTGCGTCGTTGCTTTGCTATATTAGTTTTGGATTCGAATCTGATCCGTATACCATTATAATTATAAGGGCTGCGATTGAAATTAAATAAAAATATTGTCGAAGTTGAAAGCGATGAAACTGATCTTGACATAATTAACAAATACCTATTACTATGTATGTTATTAACCACAAAAACAAAATTATACATAAACATATATTTAAAAATGCGAGATCATTTAAGAGACAGCAGAGAATTATTCAACGAAATAGGATGAGGGTAGAAAGTGCACACAATTCCGTCCTTTAAACAATAATTTAATTTTAGATAATTGAAAGCCTACACGTTACACTATATTATCCTAATAGATAATATCACAACAGCCGGTATTCTGAAGATGACGCCCAGATATTCAAGTGAGGACAAAAAATCGCAAATATTTAAAAAACAACACGCGTGGGGCCTCGACACTTGAGACATCGCCCCGAATGCTTTTAACTACTAAATATATTTAGGTAGTACTCACGGTTTTTACGAATCCCGAGGAGTGCAGTGCAAAATTTGAAGGTGTTCGCAGCGGCGCGGTCGTGGGTGAACTGCCGTTGCCGGCTGGCGCATGGCGGTGCTGTCCCGGTGCGGGCCCATACCACTCGAGCCGGGTGCTTTGCCGCTTCCGACACGACACAGCTTGCATACAATATCACTCGCTTGCGATATTATGCAAGTGGCTTTTCAACGCAGCACGGTGTTCCAAAATCCTTTCAGACATGGCATATCCAGAGAGCTACGCTTTAGTCACGTGTTTTAATTTTCCAAACACTATGAAAAATTTCAAGTGCTTACATTCCGTACATTTTTAAAGAAACCTTATAGCAAACGCTTCGATTTTTACACTTCAAAGTTCAACAATTAAGAATTATGAAAAAAATGCGATTTTAAGATGAACTTACACCATTATTTATGTAATATTGCTGCTTTTTCTAAATGCTACGTTCAATGAAAATTGAATACATGTGTTAAAAAATGTATAAAAATGATAATAATGTAATATTAAAATTTTGCGTTTAATGTAAAAGTTGAATGCACATTCAACAAAATTATATGATTTCCAAACTCGATTAAAATTGCAAAATTCCAGGTTCGGACTTTAAAATAAAAATCGCATCGCAGATGTCCCACTGAATGCTGCTAACAGGAACTAAAACAAAAATATAACCGATTCTATGAAATTTCTAAATAAACACATTTAAATTCATTTCTTGATTCTAACTATTTCCGTGACTTCTAACGTATAAAATGGAACAAGTGACGTAACTTTTTGATTTGTCCTGTGCTGTCATTAATCACTGGCTTTTGATCATATAGAAGACATCAACGGCAACACGTAGGTTCACGACAGTGATTTTTGTGTACGGCATAGCCGCGTTAATTATGGTTCTGTTTGATTTCTACGTATTTGTTAAAAAGCAATTTTCTTTCCAAACAATTCTTAATTTATCGTATTTTACTTTTTTGTGTTCTCATAAGTTGAGTACGCAACCTTCTTTGTTTACATTGTTGCCTCGTACTCGGTTGACGTGTGGAAACAGACCGTGAGAAAATCCCCGTGCAAGTTTGAGAGTAGCACATTATCCTCAATAATATTAACGATATTAACAAACACGTTATACAGGAAAAACGATAAGTCTATAATTTTGCGTAAGTAGTTAGGGCTGTCTTGGAGGTGCAGGGAGTTTTGTTACTTGAAAAGTCAATCCTACTAACGCTGTTGCAAATTATGTGACAATCTTTTAGTTAAGTGTAAGCCCATCGAATGTGTTAGTATATAACTGTACGTATAATAAAAATGCAAATATAATATAATAATAACTCTAAAATTGTAGTAATAATAGTAATAATAACGCACACACTCAACTTAGCCCCGCACTAGAAAACCCTAGGTCGCGGGTGCCATCGACACACACATAGACAACCGCAAATTACACCACACCACATACAACTACAATTACCCAAACTCACGAGAAAAATAATTGTAGGCTATACAAATGTTTCTCCCGGCCCGTCAAACGAACCTGGGACCTCTGCGTGGCAGTCCGGCATGGTAACCGTTCGGCCACGGAGGCAGTTGAATATGTTTGAGCGGTAAATGTAAATCTTCTTATCTATGTCAACAACGACATAGTGATGCGTTAAGTGTTTTGTAAATAGTAAATTTTAACGACACATTACCACAAATTAGCGACACACTAATCTGTCCTGCATTGCCGCATCGCTAGGTGCGTAATATTCTACTAAAGCAAAAACGAGGCATAAAATATTTGCACCATTCATTGCATCAGGCGTTGGCGCTGGTTAGATCAAAAACTATTTTAGAAAATCGATGTTTTCCTTTCTTTTCTTTTTTGGTACCAAGTGTCGGGACGCGTCGTGCGCCTGGTGTTAAGCGACACGCCTGTCTATAGCAGTTGCAGCGCCACTCAGAGCTTCAAATCGGAAAGATTTGTGGGATACTACCACTGCGCCTATTACTCTGAGACAAGTTGACAAGAGCCATGCGAACAAAACACTAAATTCAATATCAAGTAATATTGTAAAATCTATGGTCAGTACTAGCGATAGCTGGTTGATAGGGTTTAGATAATTAAAACCAGAACACGCACGGTTTAACTGTTCTCAGCACAAAAGCTTCGTGTGGACTTTGTGGTGAGTTTAGAAGGAGTACACAGTTATATGGGTTCCAATATACTACGTGAACAGCTGATGCGACCCGGGAAAAGGTAAGTAGTATTTATATTATAAATTACTTTGTGTGTGAACGAGCATGCGAGTATCATGCAAGTATATATGTATGAAATCCAACAAATTTGTGTGCGACATTAAATTTGATATTTACCAGCAGCTTTTAGTGAAGCAAAACATCCTCGGAAACGCCAGAGAGGACACCCGTACCCAGCAGTGAGACCTATAAATGGGTTGATGATGATCGTTACTAATGAACCTGGACTTATTGGAGTCTGAGAAATAAAAAAAATGTTATTATTATTATGATTATCTCTATAGAGATATAAAAATGATCTCGTTGAATAACATATCCTTAAGTATACAAGATGTTCATTTAAGAAACAAAGCAGACATCATCACAACATGTCGACATCAACTCCTAGACCACCCGGCAATCGTCGTAAGACTGAAAAGAAGTTAACTTTTGGTTTCCAGTTAGACTGGCGTTGTGAAAAAAACCGCGTAGATTACTGAAGTAAGCAGCACAATAATAGTGTTGTCGTAATCGTTGGGCGAAAATTAGTGGGTACATGTATTTTATTTGAGCAGTTCAAGTAAATTACTTACTTATTGTAGAGATTAACACGAGCTACAATTGAAGACGTGCACTGCTAAACTAAAAATACGTTGTCTTGGAAAATTTGTCTTTAAAGTCTAAATAGTTTCGATACTCAAAAGCGGGATAGGGAGGAATGTGACGAGCAGTTAAACTTGTACAAATTGTGTCACGTGTTTCTTTCTGGATTACTAATCTATGATTAGTCATAATTTACAAATAGTCATTTCGATCGACACGTGACGTGACATGCTATGGAACACT
Source organism: Hyposmocoma kahamanoa (assembly GCF_003589595.1). Taxonomy (NCBI): domain Eukaryota; kingdom Metazoa; phylum Arthropoda; class Insecta; order Lepidoptera; family Cosmopterigidae; genus Hyposmocoma; species Hyposmocoma kahamanoa. Next base: position 11,878,731 of record NW_020654972.1, on the reverse strand, counting down.
GATATCAGAATACTTAAACATAAGATAAAATAAATATTTACACGAATAATATTACAACAATTACACAGTACCTACACACAATACAAATGTTTCCTAAATTACGTATATATTTTGTGAATGTTTGTTAGTAATACTTCTCGCTAACAGTGAAAAGAACTTAGAAGCATCCGGTCGCCATTTTATGCGCTGGGTAACTGCCGACACTCTTATATGAAAAGCCGATTTTGAGGTTTGCAATTAGAGCTGAAATGCATTTATTTCTTTTCTGAAGGACACTGTGCAGTTGGGCGCTGATGGCCTTGACTGCACCACCGGATGCAACCGGAAAGGGCGAGCTGAAGGCTCTCAATGTACTTGGCAAATGTCGCTACACACAAATCTAAATCGCTCCATAGTATACTTTCAGAGTGCATAATACACAATCAATCAATCAAAGAGCCTACATTATTTGCAAGAGCAAAACATTGTATTGCTATCTCACAAATATAAAACAAACTTAAAAAAATTCAACCAACTTAAAAAAATCACAAAAAATCATTACACTAAAAAGCGAAAAATAACAAAATACGGATTTAATGACAACAATAAATGAATACTTTTTATTTATTTTTGTCTTATTTCGTTTTGTTCACAATATTATTAATTATTTATTACTCAATCAGTCTACATTTATGGTTTATTTATACAATTACAACGTAACTATTGTTTTTGGTCAAACCTATTACCTATTTATTATCTTAATAAAATATTATTATTGGTATGTGCTACCTACCGGTCGGTTTAAAGTTTTATTTTACCACTAAAAAAATATTGATTCTTAAGTATTTACAATATCTAATCAGTTATTTTTGACGTAAGTGTCAAGGCAAGTTTACAAACTTACTGTATAGCATTAGAATCCATTAAGGTACATTGTTTTTCTTTCCTTGGCTGGCAAACACACTGTATATGCATATAATTTTTTTTGAGGATTTCGCTCAATTTCTTTGGGATCCCCTCATCAGATTTTGATTTGGTGACAATGGAACCCTCTCGAGAGTAAGTATACCGTTTCAAACAAAAAATAATTTTCAATTGACGGAGAAATCGGTGAACATTTATAAAACACACGTGTTCCTCCTTTTTCCATCCATACTCCTTTTTATTTAAGTCGGTTAAAAAATACGCGGCTCGTGGATTGGACGCGTAAAACAAATGACCGTAGCACCGATCAGACGTGACGTATGTAGCTACAAGAACAGCGGACACTGGACTCGGACAACATGTGGAGACCCGTGACTAGGAGTGGAACATAATAAGTTGACGATGACAATGTTAATGATTCGACCAACGTGAATTGTGCATGTCTTTCCCCAGATTTGTTTATAATATAATAACAAATATTAAAACAACCTGAGATTTGACAATGAGTCTGATGTAATTATAGTAACAAAGCAGGAAATAGGTTATCGATATGACGTAATCCCTTAAATGTCGAGTCCAGATAGATAAATTATACAAAAAATAGCAATGAATTACTTATAGGAAAAATATTGAATAAATTACTTACAAAAGACTTATACTGCCGGCAGAAGTTGTTTTTTTATGATACAATAAGTGCGCATTAGTTAACGTTCTTTATATATTAAATAACAACATTGTAACAATTTGTTTAAGTATAGTAAATGTTGTTTCTGCCATCAGACCACATTTGAAATGATTTAAATGTCCTCATTAGGTAATTACATTCCAATAAGTAGTAACTGTTTCCTAAAACACATCAAATTAACAAAATAAATTACCATTGTTCAAACACATAAAACTCGCTTGAACATTCTCGTGTATACCAAGATGATATCAAGTAACAACTTATTACAGAGACTCGAAGGGACGGCACTGTGCGCACACAGTGCGTCTCCGTCCTCCGCATTCACGTGGAAGGTGGCACTGCGAAAGTCGCGTAAAACGGAGTTGTTCTTTTTTTGTGTTGCCCGCCTAGTGCTATAGTTTTTTGCTCGCCCTAGGGTCTCTTACTTGACCTAACGATAGCTACCAGGGACAGAACGGAGTATGATCGAATAAAAAGCTAAATATTGTAACGAACGTGCTTTTCGAACGAACCTGCCTCCGAACTCAAGCTCTTACGCTCTTCGTTCTTAGCCGGGGCGTCGTTGTTCGTAAAAATTATCTTTTATAATTTACTGGATAACAGGCAGTACTAATGTGATTACAAATTAAAGGACCTACCAACAAAGAACTACCTCTGACAATGCACTTTTGGTAACTGAGAAGCTACGTGTTCAAATTGGCTAAATCAATGCATACGCGTAAAGCGGGGTAATTTGGCGCGAATTTTGAAAATCGCGCAAAGCGGGGTATTACTTATTATGTACTTGCTATGTACACGCAACTTGAGTCACGCCGGCGCAGCGTGCACAAGGTGCTGAAGCTCCTCACGTTCCAGGAATGCCTGGTATGGATGTGATTTTGGCCGTTATTAAATCATCAGCTAACATTTTAAACACAAACACCACCAAACTCCATTAAATTAAAAACAATAATAATCTCCAACTCCACCTAAAATCCACCTAAAAGTTCGTGGAATTACTCTATTGGCCAAGTTTTATTGAAATCGGTTACTGGAAAGTACGCGAAACCGGATTCATCCCCTAGTTGGCCACCCCCAGAGGTGGAATATTTTCCTCAAATAAATTTGGGACAATACTGAGGTACCCACCCTCTTTCCAACAAAAAATAATCATCAAATTCGGTCCACAAATTTTATCGCGAGAGTTATCGCGTCACTGCATAAAAAAAAACACTCGAATCGAGGATCTCCTGCTTTTTTCTTTTTTGAAGTCGGTTAAAAACAGAAAGTACTCCCTCTTGTTATTACCGGAGACCTAAGTCTTATAAATAAAATAATTATACAAAAATATATTCAGACAACATCAAAATAGCTCCAGTAATGTTAGTGGACTCATAAACTAACTTAATTCTTTGTTGGTGAAGTATTTCTTAGGATAGGGAACAATGAGACAAACAGTTCAACGGCCTATAGTTGACTGTCCGTACAAAAACTGCCACCACCCTCATTTAAAGAAATATACATACAATAACAATTATATTTATACAGTTGGAAGGTACTCGGGTGTTGATGTAGCTCGTCTGAGAGCCGTCGCTAGATTGAAGTCGGGGCGTGATTACGTGATTTGCTGTCTCCACAGTATGGTACTCTGCTCGATGATCATTCTTTGAGGATAGCGGTAGCAATCCGATTGTGAAACAAGATGTGCGAGCCGCTGTGTATGTGTTGGGCAATGGTGAGGTTACCATGGTCACCATGGTTTAAGCTGCCAAAGGTGTGCAGGTCGTTTTCCGAGACAATACACCATAGATGATATTGTGCAATGGATTGATATCCCTTGCGTGCTCGAGCCCCCGGGCCTGAGCCCAATTGATGGCAAAAGGCCGGACGGCTAGACATTGGTTCGTCGACGATTGGTCGTCGTCTTTTGTGGGACGCAACATGTATTAGAACCCTTGCTGCGTCTCATGACTAAGACAAACTTCGTTTTTGGTTCTCACAGACAGTGAGAACCAAAAATTACATGGACAGACTCCAAATACTTGTGGAAAAAATCGTGTCGTGTCTGACTGATAACAATCTTTTCACCTACATCTAAAACATCCTATCAATATTAAACTGTGGAAACACAAATTTGGAGGTAGTAAATAGTTTTACTTTGCTTGACTTAAATATGGATTCCAATATTAATTGGAAATCACATATTCACAAAATTCGATTTAAAAAAGTCAAAATTTCATTATGCTCTATAAAAAATTTAAAAAAATTACAGACACAAACAGCGATGACGACCTATTACGTATATGCTTATGTATGGCTCAGTTATAGCTAGACGGAAAAAAATAAAGGAAAGGAGCTGCCCTATCACCAAAAATGTCCACCACAAATGGCACGTTAAGCTTACGATTTAAATCCAGCTCTATGCCCCTTACGATAAGAACGGTCCAAAGTCCAAACTGTCAAGCTTGACGTGCTCTTGACTGTAGCATAATCATAGATAAGTCAATATCGATATACAAATGTATGGCTTGAATGTTGAAACTGTTTTTTATGTTTGCAAATTTGTATACTGTAGTCAAAGTATGATTAATAAATACGAGGCTATTATTACTAGGCAAGTAATGAGCCATTTTAATCAAAATTAAATATAAAGTTACTTACCAATAAATATAACGATGGAATTGCATTATCATGTAATCTAGTTACATTCAAAGTTAAGACGTTGAAAACATAAACATTTTATTGTCTTTGTTTGACTACTGCGTGCCGTCGTGAGCCAAAAGAGATAACACTACATTGATTTATGTCAAACACGAGAATCGAAAATGCGTAACGTCATGCTAAATGCCAACTATCCTCATTTTGCCATTTTTGTAGTACCCTTTGATAACCGTTTCCGATTGTCAAAGAGAAGTACATCAAATGTCAAAACCAATATGGTCAAATGTTTTGGTGAATTATTCGCATGAATTGTAATGAACTGGACAAAAATATTGACAGTGAGAACAATTAAGTATTGATAAAAATGCAAAGTGTAAAAGGCAGTACAAAAATCGGAAATCAACCGAATGTTACATTACACCGGCATGTGTTATTACTCTATCTATAAATCATACAATGGCACAAATATCTCATGTAATTAGATTCGTTTAAATGGTTTATTCATAAGTCTTACCGAATTTTGCTTTGGTTACTACAGATTGCCTGCTTGTTAGTATATTTTGAAGATTGTTGATAACGATTATTTTGAGATAGTGTTGTTCTTGTAAGCAGACATGTTATCGATATTCTGTTATTAAAACAATTCACCACGAGGTTTTTATTATTTCATTATTATTATTTTTAAAGTCTACCTACAAATGAAAAAAGAAAGAAAGAATGGTTGGAAATTATAGGACTGCCGAACATAAACATTGGATCAAATACCGTCTTCGTTTTTTCGCTCTATTTTGAAGAGTCAAATTTTAATAGAACTTTGAATGTAACTAGATTACATGATAATGCAATTCCATCGTTACATGTATTGGTAAGTAACTTTATATTTAATTGTGATTAAAATTCCTCATTACTTGCCTAGTAATAATAGCCTCGTATTAATCATACTTTGATTACAGTAAACTACACAAATTTGCAAACATAAAACACAGTTTCAACATTCAAGCCATACATTTGCATGTACATACATATTGACTTATCTATGATTATCTATGATGAGTACAACACTAAATCCGCCATATGTGTGGTACAATTTTGGTATAAGTAGGCACGTTTATTCCATAGATATATATTGCAGCTCGTTTCCTTTATTTTTTTCCATCCTCTAAGCACATGCAAACCTCACATTCAGAAACATGTAAATTTGTCATCGGGTCAGCAGTTTACAGCGGCGGTTCAACAAAAAAATTAAAATACAGTGAATAGCGACATCTCTCGCCAGCGCTGGTAGCTGTAAAGGTGTCTAACTGGGTGATAAATCTTTCATAGATTTCTCATAGATGGCGCTACGACTAAAAAAGTCGTTGAAAAACCAAATACAAAGACACGACAACAACCACATAGAAAAAATTCGTGAAGTCCGCTGGTTCGTTCCGTGGCTTAAATGTATAGCGTCTAGCACGGTATGCTAGAAGACGTCGCCGTCGGTTCGAATCCGGCAAGGGGTCTCTTGTCAAAACGTTCCTTTGCAACTTTCACTACCTCTCATTTAAAGAATAGAATAGAATAGAATAGAATCGTTTATTTCATGTTATCAATGTCACAATATTACAATTGGAAATACAATGTCAAGGGATAACTATGATCGTCAGTAACAAAATAATAATAATAGTAATGAATATAAAATAAAGTAGTATAACTACTGCTTGTCGAATAAAATAAAATTAAAATTGTTTCAAAAGAAACTCATCGACACTGTACAATTCAATATCCAATAAAAGGATTTTTAGTCGGGTACAAAACGTTTCATCGTTTCTAACACTTTTCAGGTCTGTGGGTAGATCTTCGTAGAATCGGGGACCTATTACCCGCGGATTTCTAGTTGCAAGTTCGGTACGGTGGGCAACGGATTTTAGTGTTCCCGCGTTTCGCAACGCTCGGCCTCCGCCCGTACGTCGCTCACAAGTAGCCAAGTTTTGACGCGCATAAACTATTATATCATAAATATATTGTGAGTACATGGTCATTATATTGTATTTCTTAAAAAGGTTTCTGCAGGTCTGACCCTTTTTTATGCCTACTATTGTTCTTAGTGCACGTTTTTGAAGAATAAATACCCTAATCGACTCAGTTGAATTACCCCACAGTGTGATGCCATAAGACATCAACGAATGAAAATATGCATAATACGTCTGCCTCAATACCACATTGGAGACAAGAGGACGCAGTTTCCTCAGTGCGTATGCAGCACTTCCAAGTTTTTGACATAGAGTTTGTATATGTGACTTCCAGTTCAAATTTGAGTCTAGCGTTAAACCCAAGAATTTACAGGTGTTACATAATGGAACAATATAAATAAATATTGTCTAAACATTTTTGTCACGTAGTGTTTAATTTTTGCTTTATGTCATTACTGATTAATTGATTATTTCATTAGGTATTTCGTAGCTTTAATGTTTTATATGTGCACTATAAAGTAACCAATGTAGTAGACGGGTGAACGTTCAATCATGCTTAAAATGAAACGTACGTACAAGAACGTTACCTAATCTATGGTCGCACTGAATTAATTGCGTTGTGTTCTCGCATCTATTCTAAAATACAATGTTTTGCATTTTTTTTATTCCCGACTTCTAAAAATATACAAAAATATATTTGATAACTAGGCATAAACTGAAACGCAAAATTATACTGGCAAAGTCCATGAACGGCTCTTCGTCTTTATTGGGGCAGCTTTCGCCATCCTTCTTTCAATGAAATGCGCTGCGATACTCCGAAGTCGGTCCAAGAGCATTAAAATTTATGTCTTATTTCAATTGTAATCGTCTGCGGAGCATTTTCTAAACCTTTTTTTCAAAGTGTTACTGACTGTAGAGAGAGCTCGTCGTCTCTCACATCCCCATCATGATACGAGTGGCCAAGGTGTTCGAAATTCTCCAGCAATCTACAGGCTGATCTTTTAAATATACCTGTAGAGTTACACTTCGACCTTTTCCTCATCTGAAAACAACATTTCAGTCTGTTTAGATTTTTTTGTAAGATTCGTTTAGAAACTTGCTATTCCCGAACCTTTTTTTACGTCATTGTTCACCGCGTCTATCGTCCTTAACCGTGCGGGTTGTCTTACCGACAGTCAACTATTACGAAACTTGAATTACTCAAAACGAATCCAAAATATAAAAGTGTCGGTTACCAGTAAAACTGTAATAAACTTTATATGAGTTGTGTAAACGTGGTTCAAAAAGTGCAGTGCAAATCTCATCTACAATGAAATCTACATAGAGTTCGAAACATTCAAAACAAAAGGGCCGGCGACAAGCGAACCTGCTACCATCTGCAACCTGCACGTAACACACACGTGAGACCACAAAACCCGGCGAGAGAATCAATGGTTACTAGTTAATACTCTAACGCTTTCGTAAATCCACAACTTTTTTTATCAGAGACGCCGTTCAAACGCGTCAAACGACGATTTCTATAAATTAAGTTATTTGCTACCCCATACATTTCGGAACCAGTGCGTTATAATCACACGCAAACCATTTGGAAAATTAAACGAGACTGTATTAAAAAAGTAAAGTATAGCTGATAATAGACATTCTCCCCCTTAAGACGGTTTTTCATGCAAACTGTCAAAACCATAATTAACCATATTTCCCTTATAGAAATAAAGTCCAATAAATAATCTTCAAAACAAAACACATAAATATAAAGAAATAAATATTCACGCTGGGTAAACCCAAATTCCAAAAACCCAAAACTAGGCTCTACACGTGCACAGCTGCGTCATAAACAAATATCCAAAAGCACCGACAACAGTAACCCAACACAAGTGATGCAATTTACCTTACAGTCCTTTAACGAATTTCGAAACCCAAACATCTTTTCAAATACAACAAAAGAATCGACAATCAACTAAACGACCCACCATTTGAACGAAGATAAAAACTCAAAACTGGCTAAAGTGTCATAAAACATCTGCTACTAACAACCCAAAAACCCACGGGCACGCAGTATCACGAATAAAAACACCAAAACTGGAATCTAACTTATGTACTAACCTAACCTAGAGTAAGCTCTTTTCCACAGGTGAATCATAAAAATAATACTAAAGAAATAATGGACATTCCTACAAATATCTCAATAGTTCAAATGCAAGCGGATGGAAACTGGGTTATTCTATAGTATCTTTGCCCATCGCTACAGTGAAGATAATGAAAAGTCTTACGCCATATGTACGTTATGCAACAATACCAAGATGTACAAGGGTGGAACGAGGATATTTAATAGCAGCCGCTTAATTCTACCACATAGATGTCAAAGTATATCAACGAAATGACACGGATGATTTCCATGCTATCCTTAGAAAGAGAGCTTCATTAATAAGTCGTATCCGTTGCGGCACGAATGAGATTCTGCGCGTTGTGGCTGGTAGAGTGGATTGCCCGATCATGCTACATTGCATGAAACTGCATTTAAAACCATGTCGATTTATTTATTTTATTTATTTATTTATTTATTTAATTTAATTTGTTTAATTATTCTAATTATCTAAGCTAATATTATAACTGTAAAATATGGACTGTAGTTGTCTGAGAATAAATGATTTTTGATTTGATTTGATTACATTTTACATTTAAATTAATGACATCGAACTCGAGTTGGTAACCTCAGCGCGTAATCTCGGACTAGTCTTGGATAGTGAACAAAGATATGTAGAGCACATAAATATTAAAATTAGAAACGGTTTTTTCAAGTTAAAAATTCTTTATAAAATTAGACAATATCTTAAAGAGGATATTCGCCTTCTTTTGACGGACCTATTTGTGTTATCGCCTTTTAATTATTGTGCTTCCGTTTATGGCCCTAGAATAAACAGCAATACCGAGAGAGCAATACAGCGAATACAGAATGCATGCATCCGTTTTTGCTATAACGTACCAAAAAGACGGCACATCACGCCATAGCTCAATTCCAGAATAATCCTTAACATGAGCGCCAGAAGAGAACTACAATACGCCTGTACAATTCACAGAATAATCTGGAACAAAAAACCAGAATATCTTTTTGAGAAAGTTACCTGGAAAAAAGATTGCTTAAACCGGAACCTCCGCTCTGCCGCTCATAATAAGTTGAAGATTCAGGCACACAAATCAGCGCGATTTAGGGGATGTTTCAGATTTAATGCAGCAAAAATTTGGAATGATCTCCCCCCGCCTTTAAGGCATAAAATGACTGTGGACACTTTTAGAAATAAATATAAAACAGCATTAATTAAGAAGCAGTTTGCTGCAGTAAATCTGAAACACGCTTACTGGAAGTTGTTGCCATTGAAGGATTTCTTCCCTTAGATTACATACACAGAGATACAGACACCCCCACACACCACACACACACACACACACACACACACACACACACACACATACACACACACACACATACACACACACACACACACACGCGCGCGCGCACACACACACATATATACACACACACACACATATACACACACACACACACACACACACATACACACACACACGCACACACGCACACACACACACATTCACACACATGCCTGGAATAGCACTAGGATTACCTTACCCGATTTCACTATATTTCGCTTGTTTTTTCTTTATTTTCTTTATTTTTTATGAAATTTATTGACTGATTTTATTACTAATATCAAAGAAAGTACATATATATGTTCGTATTTAGATAAATAGTATGTTAGATTTAAATTGATACATAATAGCCCTGTCCTCGATACTATTATCCCGCATTCCATCTAAGGGAGAAGGGGGTGACTGAAAACCAGCGCTGCAACTGTCATCAACAGGCGCAGCACCAGCTGAGACACCTCCTTTTGCCTCCTGTTTATTACGTCATTTAATATAAGTTTATTTGTCATTTAAGTTTTATTTATTATCGTTTTTTTTTTGTACAAGTTCTGTTTACATTGGAGGCAATAAAGAGATTTTATTATTATTATTATTATTTTTATTATTATTTACGTTACATTACCTTTACAAGAAAAAAGCAACCCTTTCTATGCAATTATAGTTTTAATGGCTGGTGCCATAATCAAACGCGTTACTCAGGTTAGAGATCTTGGATAATCCTTGACACTGAATTAAATTTTAATTCTCATATCGAAAAAGTTATCTCAAAATCCTTTAAACTGTTGGGTTTTATTTTACGTGTCTCTCAGCATTTTCGTAATGCTCTTACTTTTAAAACATTGTATTCATCGTTTGTGAGAAGTGTCTTAGAATTTGGAAGTGTACTTTGGAACCCTCGCTATAATTTATTATGATTAACTTTATCGTAAAAAAGTGCAGAAAAAAAATATCAAGAGCCTTTGTTACCGGACTGGAGCAGAGTATGTTAATTATGACACTTCATGCAAGGAATTTAAAGTTCCTTTCTTACACAATAGGAGAAATTTTATTGATTCGTTTTACTTGTACAAATTATTAAATAATTACATCGATTCACCGGATCTTTTATAAAAAATTGGCCTTAAAGTTCCCTCTTGCATCACCTTGCGCTCTAAAGCCACTCTCTGTTTGTTACATTTAGGAATTAGTTTAAGTAAAACTCGCAAATAACCGTTCACCGTTTAATGGTCGGCAACAGACTGACAATAGTCTTTTTATGATTTACCCACATACACTATACTGTTGTAAATTCAGTAGGATAAACTCCCACAGAAATGGTTTCTTTAGGCGCTCTTTGGATTTTTATTTTATTTTAGTTTTTGTTAATGGGTATATTAATTTTGATTTATTACCAGTCTGTTGATGACTGTTTGCTCACTTAAAAAAAAACAACACTTCTGCAAAAACCAATGATGCAATGGATAGCATCAACCTTACCTACAATATAAACCACTACATAGTCCTGTAATCAGTCGGATCTCCGAGTACTCTACAACACAATGCATGACCGATACAGATTTATCCAAACTACAGGCCCTCTAAAACAAACTGCCTCACTGGAAAATATAAAAATAGCTACCTGGAACGTACGAGGTGCAGCAACGCCAACAAAAAAGCAAACATAGATGTCCAATTAGAAAACAAAGTAATTCACATAGTTTTGCTTGCAAGAAGCTAACATGAACACGGGAACACATACATCAAAACATTATAACGGGTACCTGAGCAAACAGAACAAAAGCCGCGACTTAGCAATATTGGTACGAAAATATACTGATGTTCAAATGAAATCTATCACAGAAGACTACCAGAGAATGACAACCACAATAACTAGAAAATACACTAAGAAATGGTACATAATCACGACCCACATACTAAACGCTTCATCCAAACTGCCGAAAGCATTTTCAGCACTCCAAAAACTCATAAAAAACTAACCGAGCCAATCGACAAAGATTATAGCAGGGGATTTCAACTCATACATAGTCAAAGACTGCTTGAAGGTCGCAAAAAACGCTAAGCTTGTCTCCAAAAACCTATTTCATGAAACAACCAACGACAACGTCGAAATATTCCTGAATCTAATCAGAACAGAAAATCTCAGACGTATCCAACGTCATTTGGCCGAAAATCTTGCAAAGTTAGTTGGCAATCCGGAACCAGACATCCACAGCTAAACCATATTATCACATCTATAAAACTACCTCCCATCTTCAACTTCATTGCAGGTGCACATACTGAGAACATTACTGACCAAACAATAATTTTTAACGAGGTAAATTACCAACGACTTAAACCGAAAAAACGTAGCATACATCAACATTGTCGGTGGTTGTATCTTAACCACCGACAATGTTCACCACCGACATGACAACAAAGAATTTAACCACAAAAGTTTGACTATCACCTGATACGAGGAAAGAATACGGTAACCAAATTCAAAACGAAGTACGGGAAATACTTTTAAAAACCAAAATGGACAGTAATGGTTTGATTTCCTGGGACTCGATACTAGAAATCATGTAGACACTTTATCTATCCACCTTAACATAAACAAAGAGCACCGAGTTGCCATCGCACGATTACAAAAAGCGAAATTTTTAAAAAACAGATACCCTTCAGACCCCACGTTCTCTAAACAACTGACGAAATGTAGGGCAAAACTGCAAAAAATAGAAAATGAGGCGGATGAAAAAGAATGTCAATTTTTTTTTCAAGTGCTTCGAGAAAATGTCGCTAGCTAGCTAAAGGAATGAAATTTACCTGTCACTATTACAGGAAATTAAAATTCAACGAGAAACGAAAACAAAATCAACATTTCATACCAATATCCAATTGGGAAAAGGAACTAGCCGCATCGGAAGGCCCTCACGTGACAACGATTCCAGTTGAAGTCCAATTCGGAACTCGCCGAAAACATGAATGAGGGAATATTTCAGGAAATAATCATTAAAATGAAAAAAGGCACCGCGCCTGGAACGGATCAATTAGTAGCCGAATTATTTAAGGCAAACTCGCCGGAGCTTATATAACATATATAAATTTGGCCTGAAAACAAAACAGCACATGTTTTGTTCCATCAAGTTGGATCCGAACGGTACAAGTCCCTATTCCAGAATTCACACCCCAAAAACAGCAATGATTACAGAAGAATATCTATTTGCAACACGGGCTGTAGGCTATATGCAAACTTCCTATTGCAAAGACTAGATGCGACTATAGCAGAACTAGGAAATTACCAAGCAGCATTCCTCTAAAATGGATCAACAAAGGGCCACATTTTTGCGCTCAAGCGAATACTTGTGCAGTCTTGGATGTAAGGCAAACGTATAATAATAATAACCCGTGTGCGTTGAGTGTGTACTTAAGATAGCCCCGCATCAGGGAAAACCCTGTGTTGCGGGTGCCCTGGACACACACGTAGACAGCCACAAATTACACCCAAACTCACGAGAGAAATAAATGTAGGCTATACAAATATTTCTCCCGACCCGGGAATCGAACCTGGGACCTCTACGTGGCAGTCCGGCATGGTAACCGTTCGGCCACAGAGGCAGTATATACATACTTACATTAGACATTGGGAAAGCTTTTGACTCTGTAAACCTAAACTCACTCCGGGATCTACTTCTTACTAGAAGGATTAAAATAGACAGAACTAACTAAAGATAAGGATAAATTTAGGCAAGAAGTTGAAGACATACATAAAATTCCGGAAACCGACACCGGATCAGAAGGGGAAAGACATGATACAACTCGAGCTCTATGGACGAGAACACATCCTCACACAGGAGAATCCACTAAGGCAACACGAAGCCCAACACCATCAACGCTCATTCCTAACAACACTACCTAACCACCTACCCAAATACCTACCTACCCCTACTACCTACTTTCTGTCACGCGCTGCATAGCCGGCTGGAATCTGGCCACCGGTTGCGGCAGGTTGGGCTTCCCCTCCACAATCCCGGGCGTGTCACTCGCTGAAACTGTGCCGCCTGGTATATCCGGCTTGTCCGGGTGAGATTTGCTCTGGCTGGGTGTGGTGCCAATGAGCAATGAGCAAGATTCGTTTAGAAACTTTTCCAAGTAAAATGTTAAAGCTCCCAAATTTTTTTAGCTTATTTTTTAGTAATTTTTTAAAATTTTTAATTTTTAATTCTCTTTGAAATCACAAAGCCACCGTGGTTTAACCTATCGCCTCTCAAGCAGAGGCTTGAAAATCAGAACATTGTCTCAGAATTCATATGCGAAACATTTGAAGTTTACTATGCGCTTTTCGGTGAAGGAAAATATCGTGGTGAAACGTGCAAGTCGAACAAGGTTCACAACCCTCGGAAAATAGGCGAATTTCCCAACGCGCAACGAGCCAGTGTGGCGGATCATGGACAGACCCGTGCCCAGCGGCGAGGCGTATAAATGAATTGATCATTTGAATACAACACGGATAGTGCAAAAAATTTTAAATACGAATTATGTTACGAAGTGGTACTATTTAATAAGGAACGCAGATATATTTTTGTACTGCCATTCCGCAGTGGATATTTAACGTGGCAAATGAACCATGTGACGACCGGAAGTTCAAGGTGAACGATGACGAGTTAGGGCAGATATTATTGTGGAAGCCTACGTATAGATTGCAATCTGTGGAGGAATTAGCAGCATGATTACTTGTAACTATACCCAAAATACTGACCCATTAGCGCCATTCAAGGCATTTGCTAATTATAACAGTCACAGAAGAGTCGCGGCGTAACAGTTCGACCTGGCAAACTTATGTGGTATTCAGGAGTGCCTTATTAAAGGAAATGCTGGAATTCCGACAACTTTTTGTCTTTTCGCGACTTATTATTATTATTTTTCCTTAATGGCGGCCACTACGCTTGAGCCAGTGTCCGTTTTGATACGTTCGTTGCTTTCAATTCGTGTTTGCTTACAATCATGTGGGCTTTCTAGATTACTGGGAAGTTGGCACCCCCTAAACGGTAACCAGAAACGACCTGTATAGGTCGTTAGTATATCGTTAGTATAGGTTAGTATTCCCACTCTCGACGCAAGTGTACCCGGGAATAATGATTTTTTTAACTTTTTGGAGTGGTCAACTTCACACTGCCACCTTAACACGGCTTTTAATGATTCTTTTTGCGGCAATCGTTAGTATATCGTAAGTATACTCACACTCGTCGTAAGTATATTTGGATATATATGTATATTGTTTTTAAAAAACAAAGTCTCTTTTTTTGCAAACGGACCCGAAAACGGCTTGCGTAGTCCATAGCAAATCATTAGTATATGTTAGTATCCCCACATTCGACGGTATTGTCCCAAGAGAACAATGATAAAAAAAACATAACAATTTATTAGCAGAGTTGTTCAAAAAACGCACGTGACATCGTTGATGTCTTTAGTATTAAGCAAAAAATCTGACATCATTGATGACTTTTTGTACACGCGTGTCGCTTACCATCAGGCGCGCGACATGTTCGTCCCGTCACTTGATATTATAAAAAAAGTATAAAATATACATTAGAGAAAAGAACCACACGTTTTACGTATCTATATATGTTAAGTCAAGAATCATGCGCCAAATGACTTGGTCGTCCACGTGATTTAAAAAATATACAATTTTAAATACAAATACAGACTCCCGCACTTTGATTATTGTTTTTATGTATTCTTGATAATAATATCAAGAACAATATACATAAAAACTATAATTATATCTCAATATACCTATATTGTCGTAAGAAAATAAACAAACTTATGACTATTATTAATTTGGTAGAGCTCACCTGGATAAAGTAATGTAACGTATAAATTAAAAACAAAATTCACATGGCCACCGCGATTTCTCGTAATTCAGTGGAAAACAAATGGTGTTAAACACTAGCTGTCACTCTCACAGACCCGTGTTAGTATTGTTGGAGAATTATCGGCAGTACTATGAACATAACTCGTTTCGTACGTTACAAAAATCCACCTTCAACCAATGAGTCACTTTCTCAAAAATAAACCTTTTTATAGTTTCGATGATACATAATGCACTTGGCATCTCCGCCGCTAGACTGGAGAGCTAGTAGAGGATGAGTTTGCCGACAAGCAGTAATGCTCACATTACTGCTTGTCGGCAGAAGTAGGTAAGATGGCAGTATCTACCGGGATAACACTTTCACAAGGAGCTCTACGTGGCTCTACTGCTATTAAAATGCTTCTCATACATAACATCGGTTAAATGAAAACTCTTCATACCATCTACAATACGGTTTACTACTAGTAAGGGTTATTTCAGTAAATTGTTCGGCAGTGCTTAAATTTCTTAAGTGCCTGTAAAAAACTTGTGCTATCTGTGGCCAAATATCTTCGAAGCAAAGCGAAAAAACGTAAAGGTTTCGAGAAATTCTAAATTCATTCGCAAGTAAATATCTACCCATTTCACACAAACAAATATGCGCAAAGTATCAAAGCGCTACCCGTGTCTATAGGGAGTTTTTTGTTTCTGACCGTTTGAAGAGTGTAGTGTATATCGTATATAGTGTAGTGTGTAGCGGACTACATACACTACAGACTATATAGTCTGTAGTGTATATAGTCCGCAAGAAACTTAGGTGCATAGGGCGTAGTACGCATAAGCGAAGTGCTGTCCGTCCAATTGTATTTAAAGAATGCCGGGATCGCAGCGTAAATGGCCTGTCTTCCCTATCTAGAGACAGCGGTAATGGTAAGCCCCTAACCTTTTGTTTCAGTTATTTTACACGATTGTAGCGATCTATTAGATCACTGCCAACGATGTTTGTCGTCGTCAAATTTTGAGAATCAACGATTCTTTACGTTACCAATTGTTACAAGCAGCTGTCTAATCTGTTTAACAATCGTGTGATGTGCAATGCTATTTCGACTTTCACAAAGAAAAACGTGATGTTAGTATCAGTTTCATGAGACAGCGGCGACGGCGAGGGCGATGCTGTGCGCAATGTCGTCGGGCCGCAACCTTGCGCCTTCAAGTGGGTCAATGCACTTACATCGCGAAACGGCCGCCACTGACCGTATCTGTTATTTTCTCTGCGAGAACCTTCACCCGAATGCCGCACCGACGCTGCCAACCAAATTTTACGCCCCAACGGCGGCGGCCGCCGATGTCAACGCGGTATTAAAGCCAATGAAACCCATTACTGATGAAACTAATTTATTAGGAAACCTACGTACAAATTGCTTACAAGTTAATATAAAAATAACAAGACTTTTTAACACCAACAATTAGATACCACAAGCTCACAAACTTAACTAAAACATCACAGGCAGGTTATGGTAGCGATAGTACGTTTATGTACAGCAACGCGGTATCGTTATACGCGTCCGCTACCAATAAATAAGTTATTATGGCGGGTGCAAGCAGCAGCGCGGTCACGCCCATGGGCGTCTCGGGCTCGGGTCGTGCAAGTGCACATCAGTGGCATGCAGGTACCGTTTGTTGTAACCGCTTTCGCGCACATGCGCTCGTGGACTTAGCTGGTCACTACGCTCGCTGGAGTCAGCGCGCTGCTGCTCGCCCTCGCGCTCCCGCTCGTCAGTCCGCTCTGGGTCTTCCACAAGTCGCTGTCTCTCATCGTCTGCTCGGCCGCTGTCATCGATGTGTCCAGAGTTGTCGGAGCGGCCCGAATCGTCGGAGCGGCCCGAGTCGTCGGAGCGGCCCGAATCGTCGGAGCGGCCCGAGTCGTCTGAGCGGCCCGAGTCATCGAGGCGCTCCTCCTCACCGATTCGCTCGGGATCCTCACGAAGTCTCTCGTGGTCATCGAGAAAGTCGCCGTTTCTGTCTTTTTGTGAAGATTGTTCGAGGCGCTCTACGTCCGAGTCAGACTGTTGCAATTCCGCATGTAACTTTTTTTCGTCGGAATGGGGAAGTTCTTCGTCGAAGTAGTCGTACTCTTCTACGCCAATAGGATTGTCATCATAGGTGTCGCGTTTGTGACGTCGTTGCTTGCGCCTATGGCGACGGGGCCGATCTGTTCGCTCCACAGGGACGGTGTTTTCCCCCTCCGAGTCCGAATAGTCCGAATTTCCAAAATCTTCTTCCCGCTCTTCACTTGTGTCGCGGTCTGGAGTGCGGTTTAATTTCTTTGGCCGTTTTTCACGATAAATTGGCGGCACGCGCACGGTCACCGTATCTATCTGGCCGGGATTCTGCTCGGTGGGTGGCAGCACGCGTGGTCGCAGCGGTCGGTGAGGGTCCTCCGTGGTGGTGGTGCGCTCGTACTCGTCGTCAACGTCCGTGCGCGCACGCTGTAGGCTCTCGTGCGTGTCACTTCTCCGCCGTAGCTGGTTAGCAAGGTAACGGTCGCCAAAGTGCACGTTTCTATAATGTGTCGGGTTATCGAGATCTTTGTTTTTCTTATCCCAGAATTTTCCTACGGCTGAGCCGAATTCGCGCATCGCCTTGTCCCGTGATTCCTGGATTTCCTCGTAGTCGTCATCCTCCTGCTGCTGCGCCTGGTCCTCTTCGTCGTAAGCAAGATAGTCTTCGGCGGCGTGATTGATCTGCTGCGGGTCGAGCCGAGCTGCATCGACGGTGTTGACATGCCGAGCCACACCATCGCGGACCACAAACGCGTCGACATAGACGCGAGGTGTGCGCGGCTCGGCGACCGGCAGGCGAGCTGCACGCGGTTCTATGGCGATTGGAACTGCCTGTTGCTGTAAATCATCGGCCAGCGCTTCCTGTGGCGCGGGCGATGGCCGCTCGCGATTGATATTGAAACTAAACCGTAAATTAGAGGAAATAGTTTCGACTGCATCCTTCGGCGGTGGAGACGCGCATGGTGCTGGAGTGGAGGGATTCGCGCGAGGTCTCGCGCACGGCGGTGCTGGAGGCGGAGGCGGCGGTGGTGGTGGAGGGCGCGGTTTCGGAGGCGCTGCACGCGGTTTGGGGCAGGGCGGAGGAGAACGCGGGCGCGGTGGCGGAGGCGGCGGAGGTCTGCACGGCGGTGGTGCTGCACGCGGTGCGCCGCAGGGCTGCGGGGGCGAAGCTGGGCCAGCCTGCAGCGGTGTGTCTATACCGGGCACAGGTGCCAGTGGTGGTGGGAACGCCGCCGCCTCTTGTGCCGGTTTACGTTGAATGTTGTAGCCGAGAACGTCGGCGAGTCCACGGAATACTATATCGCCGAAAGTTCGTTTTTTTCGCACGATGGGCTCGTGTTCACCGTCGTTTTCGATAATTGTGTCATTGTCGCCAACCACGTAGGTGCGGTTGCCTGCGACCATCGTGTCTTTACCCACAACGTACGTGTTGTTGCCTAGCACGATTATATCGTCGGGTAGAACTACTGTGGCGTCCGTAGTGTCAGGCGGCGGCCCGCTGCCTGTGCCCTTCGCGGCTCGGCTGGCGGCGGCCAACAGCAGCAACAGCGTTGCGGCGGCGCGCATGTCGGCGCGACTCGGTAGAGTGTCGCGCGGGAGGGCGACGCGCGCGGTTTTGTCGCGCCACGCGTTGCCCAAGAGTCCGTCACGCACCGCCGCACCCGCCCCGACACCAGCTCACTCGCAGCCCCCTGAGTTCATTTAATCGTGTGTCTAACTGCTTTAAGCATATATGTAAGTTAATCTTACCTTCAGTGGACATTTCGAATCTGTGTTGCCTCACAAAATAACTAATTCAGCAGTCCTCTTCATCTGCTCCACATAAGAGTGGTGTTTCCGCAGCTGTCGACTTGGTGCAGTCTCAACTTATGTCATTGAGCTCATCAATGATTCTTAAGCAACGTTACGTCGAATTATCCATCGTATTTAACTCTCAATTTGTTTTAAGCAGTAACATTCAATTACACCACGATTTACTGCAATCAAAAAGTGGTCAATTCTATTCTGCGATTGCGTAACTCCAAATTGAACGAATTGACTCTATTACTTTTCAAAGTCTTCTATCGTATTATGTTTTATTTTTATAAAACTCTGCTTTCTATTGTGGTAAGGTTGCCCCCGTACTACACAGTTCCTTCGTTTTGTCGCTGTTTTTATTAAAAACAAAAATATTATGATATTTCTGGGGCCACCTAAATTGTAGTAAATTGATCGTCGTGCATTTGAGTGCAACGTAAATGTCACTCGGATACCTACTTTAGACGGCGAGTAGGGCTGTCGACAGCGTAGACGCAGGCGCATTGCGTCAGCCACAACTAATTTTCTCTCCGCCTAAGCGGCTGATTGACTCATTCATTTTGATTGTTATTGTTTACTTTCAACAGCTCTACTTCGCGCCTGCGCCTCTGCTACGCACTGAGTTAAACCAATAGTTTACTTTCAAGTAGTTTGTTTCTCTTCTGGGAGAGCGAATCGAAATGTACAGCTGACTAAATATGCTTTGAAGCAAGTTGATAATTACTGTAATAAGTAGATATCTCAGCGAAATGCGTTTAATAGGTTCCTAAGTAACACACGTAAAAGACGTTTGTTCATCGTAATATCGTGGCATAGAATTTGATATAAACCCCTGCGTGCAGTTGTCTTTACATATTTTAATCAAATTATTTGACAGAAACAATTGTACTTACCTACGGTTAGGAAATTTCAGACGTGTCACGTACTGGTTGGTTTCAAAAACATTGTTGAAGAGAAAAATGTACCAATTCTGCTCTGATAAGCCGAAAAGCGCCATCTCATCATCATCGTAAATTTTGAGAAAAGTGACTTTCTGTAAATAGTATTTTCGCACCTTCAAAACAAAATCTTTTCAAATCAAACATATAATATATAATATAATATAAATCTGTTAAAACTTATTTAAACATATTTTTATGACGAATAGATTTATTGACATACCTAAATTATCCATAAATTGTACCATTATACCTATTTCGTGAGATACTGCTATTTTGATTGTAAAGTAAGGTTTCAAAAATCGAGATATAAAAATTCTTCTTAGTGGTTTTTTCAATATTTTAAGTTAGATAGCGCTATTTCCATTATACCATTAGATGCGAAATTATTGTTTTTTTATACCATTAATAAATATAGCTATTTAATTATAAAAAAAGTAAAATCTCTCAGCGATAGCGCCTTTCGGCTTAGCAGGACAGAACCGGTAAGAAAACAGATAAATAAATGGGCTCATCGCTCTCTATCGATGGCGAGTCTGGCGAGGACTTCTTACAACATGAAACACGACCAATACAACTCGGAAGTGATCGTCCGTTCCTTGAAAGTGAAAGTAATTTTATTTTAACGACTTGTTAAAGCGGCATTGAAATACTTCTGGGAATTTCTGCAGGCGTCGGGAAAACCGCCGTTGCGCAAGCGTCGGGTCAAGGCGTGTGCGGCAAAGCATGATCTAGCTTAACGTGACCATTTATTTTTTTTCACTCAGAGAAGGGCCTACAAATTTATTATTGTTTAAAAATAAAAATCATGTTATTCTAGTTATGAAATGTTTAATGATTAAAAATGAAGCAAAATCTAATCGTACTATATTTTTCGAATGAGCAAATTTACTTTAGGCTTACACAGCGATGTCTAATTGTGTTTTTTCACCGGGCCGTAATATTTTTTGACTGGAACGTTACTTAGTGTAAGGCGGACATAAAATGTACTTAATTATTTTCATAATAATATACTTTGTGTTCTAATCTGTTACTTTCTTAGCTGTGACATAATTAATTGTCAAATCATGACCAGGTTTTCCTGTACAAGTAGCTACGGGAAGTCTGGGTTGTCCGAAAGTATTATCGAGAATCGCAAATACTGTTCCACGTCCCAACTCAAGGAGGCAACTTAGCAAACTTTTTCACGTGTCCTTTTTCCCAAGACAAATTTATGAGCGACTCCTCGGTGTCTAGGATGCTTTCCAACTACAATAGCCTGAATACAGATCGTCGTGCTGATCTTTACTTATATTTTGACAGTTTACCCCGTAATAAGTACAAAGTTGTCGCGGCCCACTCATCAAATATTGGTAGGTTCACTTGGAGAATGGAAAAATATGCTTATTAAATTTAGTTTTTTTTTGTTTTTCAATTTTATTTTTTTATATTTTTTATTTAACATTTTTAATCTGATGTCAACAATAGAAATTAAAAGTATAATTTAATAAAATAATTTATGAATTTTTGCATGTTGTTTTTAAGTTATTATGGCAATGATGTGTTCGGCTGTAATTGGCTCACACACTGGTCTTGTATTATCACAAAAATGTAATATGTAAATGTTAAGTGTGTTAAGCTGTTGCTGAACCAATAAATAAATAAATTGGAAATGAATGAAAACTTCTGTAAGTTGACTGCTACTAAGAAATTCTTTGACTGTTTGCAAATTCAACACGCTTTGAATTTATTTGCTCTCACGTGAGGAGTGGCAGGTTCGCCAATTCAAACACTTGTAACTAACTGTGTTGAACTGAGACTATTGCTCCAAGTCTTCTTGACTTATCTTATAAAGTTGTGGGCATTTCTCCTAGAAGCTCTAAGTTCTCTGACTTCGGTGGACGATTTTTTTTTAATTTCAGGAAAAACATTGAGCGGGAAGGAGAAAGAGCAAAAATTTACATAAGCTTCCGTTAATTGGGCAACTAGATTCTTAACAGTTAATGACATATTTGATCCACCGAATTCAGCTACAACCGAAATCAGAATAATTCAACACAATTTTTGTATAAAATATTATGAAAAAAGCCATAAAAACGTTCAATAACCTACATAAACATGCACTAATATTAACGAACTATTAAATCAAACTTTAAAAACTACAATTTATTTATAAATCAAAAGCAAAAAAATTTCACCTTACGACTATTAATTAAAATCAGTTTTTGGTTTGGCTGTTAAACCTTTTTTCAATCACGTAAAGTATTTCCGCATCTCTATTTAAAAAAAACTTTGATCGCGATCCGTAGCTACAAAAGCAAAAAATTTTTGGAACTTGCGCAATTAATAGGTACTTTTCATTGCCTTTTATACATGATGAAGTAATTCATGCAACTTCAACATCTTTCCTTCCGCTATTTCTTCGCAAAGCTCTGTCTATCTTTTTCTTTAAACCTTTCATATATAATTGGATCGCTTTTTTATGTTTGCTTTTCTAGCACGTTCCTTCATCTTCTTGATTTCCAATTTTTTTTCTGTTTTGATTTTCTCTAAGGTAGTTTATTGGTTTAATGCTAACAATTTATTGCTTAATGCCAAGAAGACAAAATGTGTTAAATTTGAATTACCTAACGTGTAAATCGACTAGTCCAAGCATAGAAATAAACGGAGAAAAGTTAGACTTTGTTAATAAAGCAGTCTTCTTGGGAGTGACCTTAGATAGTAAACTTCAATGGTTTCCACATAAATCTTCCCTGGCCAGCAGATTAAGCTCCGCTACATACGCAGTCCGCAGAATACGTGAGCTTACCGATGTTAGTACTGCTAGACTAGTTTACTTTAGTTACTTCCATAGTATAATGTCCTACGGGATTCTCAGGTGGGGTAAAGCGGCTGATATTCAAACCATATTTGTATTGCAAAAACGAGCGATTCGTTTTGTGTACCGTCTAAGCTCTCGGGTTTCTCTCAGAGAAAAGTTTAAGGAGACTGGTATCATGACTGTGGCATCAGAGTACATTTACTCAAATATTTTACATGCCCGCAAAAATATACATAATTTCAATAAGAAAGAAGATATCCATAATGTTATCCTTAGAGCTAAGTCCAAACTCATGGTACCACGATTTCGTTTAGCCAAGGTAAACCACTCTTTTATACTGTATACGTTTTTACAATAAGATTCCGGAGCATATATTAAATTTATCATTTCCTAAGTTTAAAAACTACATTAAAAATATTTTGATCGAAAAATCATATTACAAAATTGAAGACTACGTGTTAGATAAAGATGTATGGAAAGACGACACGGCTCCAGAATCCACACAAATTTGATTCAAAGTGTATTCCATAACATTTAAGTTTATTTGAAAAGAGCAATCCCTAGAGTTTCTTGCTCGTTCTTCTCAGGGAGGTCAGCGTAGTGAACGAGCAGTAGCTTAAATGTGACGTTTTCAAGTGTAAATTTATTTTACCTATGGAATAAATAATCTTTGACTTTGACTTTGACTTTGATCGATGGTCGCCTCTGATGATAGAATCAATAGGCTTTTCAAAGGCCGGGCACGTACTGACTTGAGATATTTTTTAATCGTTTTAACTAACTTACACCCGGACTAGGTTCCCTTAGACCTATTAACTAAAAAGACAGTGACCTTGCTGGCTCTCGCCACGGCTCACGCAGTCTAGACATCATCGTTAATAATGACACAACAGATTCATCGCTACTCCAAAATGATCCCGGATATGATAAAAACATGTAGGTCAGTGGACACCCTGTTACTGTTACTGTTAAGAAAAAATGATTACTTATTTATTAGTTATGAATTACAATTCTGTGACGAGCGAAACATTAAGTCAATTTATGACAAAAAGCACCCTGAATATTTTTTTAAATTTATTATTTAAAACTTAACATCTGCCATTACAGTTATAATCAATGCGATTGTGTACAAATTCATATGTAGATTCTTACATGAAATCCATAATAAAAAACAAAATAAAAAAAATCAACTACTGGCTAAAATTATTACGAAACATGTACATAGCAAATAACGTATAGTGTTATCTTGTAAATTTACACAGAATACATGAAAATATGTCCGTTGTGTCTGCTACATCATGTAGGATCTGCAAAGCTCGCGTGAGCGGGGCCTTCAGGCTCAGATTAGTCTGGCCGCGCGGCACTGCCAACAACCGCGGTTTTCAATTTAGCATAAATTAAGTATTATTTAAAAATACAACTATCTATACAAGGTCAATTTTTCACTTCAAACTGTGACGCTTGCAGTCTGTCTAGCGTTAAGTAACTTCATATAAATTTTACTTAATTGTATAGGAAAACTCAATCCGTAGCTCAGTTGTTAGAGCGGAGATATTAAGGAAATGTTTTTATGGAATATCATGATGGTTACTATCATAATAATTGTAGTGTATGTGACAACACTGTCTATTCATGTGCGATGCGACTACAGTAGTATCACGAGAGCCGTAGGTGATTGTGGACGTAGTGGCAGTTGTTACGTGTGCACTGTCGAGCTACTAATTCCATTGCCATCTATACAGCAGATAATACAAGTGGCGACGAGCAAAAGGGTAAGAAAAGAAAAATGTAATAAAAAAAAAACAATATTCGAATGTGCCCAGGGGGTCAATTCAGAACCTTACGATAACTCAGTTGTCGACCGATTCGATTCGATATCGTACGATTACGCCGAACGTCCTATTGTTTACAAAGCAAGAATGTAATATGGAAAACTCATAATATTTTAATGCAAGTCTAATGCATTCCAATAGGTACGTTAGGCCTTTAAAGTCTGAAAAATGTATATAAAAGGATTTTCACTTTTCTTATAATCTATTTCACCGACTAACTCCGTAAACGCTGTTGGATAATAATATCGTATCCGAAACCAAATCGAACGATTCGGTTAAAATATCAAAGAGTTCTGAATCGGGGACCTGGACACAACGAATACTGCACAAGATGTAAGCGAAAGAAGTGTCACGTGATATGTAAACACAAGTTGTAGGATGATATGTACATAAAGTGATGTGACCGGCGAGTGTTGTCGCTGCACACAATCGAAACTAAATACAACATTGTAGTATAATTTATAATTGTATTTAGCGGGGAAAGACATAGACGATTTCTCAAGATGTGATAAAGAATTTGAATTGGTTAGGAAGGGTGTTTATGAACAACAATGGGACGAGGCTGTAAAAAAACTATAAGATTTTCGAAAATGAGTTGTGTTTTTACAATAATATTTTGCTAAGAGGTCGTATCGTTACATCTCAGAAATTACGGATATACTACACTACTACACGCTGCTCACGAAGGCCATTCAGGCATTGTGGCCATGAAGGGTCGATTACGAGCGAAAGTCTGGTGGCCACGGATTGACGAGGACGTGGAGAATATGGTCAAATCCTGCAAAAGTTGTACCTTAGTGGACCAACCAAATCCGCCAACACCTATGAAAAGGAGGGAACTTCCGTCAGCCCCTTGGATAGACGTTGCAATGGATCTGCTTGGTCCTTTGCCTAATCAGAATTACTTGCTCGTTGTTGTTGACTACAAAGAACTCAAGTTCACGAAATCTACCACTAGCTTGCAAATAATAATATTGCTCAAGGAAATTTTCAGCAGACTTGGACCCAGTCACAATTACGGTGGATAATGGTAAATAAAAATTAACAGTTTGTGAGCAATGAGTTACGATCATTTTGCAAACAATGTAACATTAACATTTTTAATACAATCCCATACTGGCCACAACAGAATGGAGAAGTGGAACGGCAGAATCGAGACATCATGAAAAAATTCAAAATCAGCTACATGAAAAAAAAGACTTCAAAGAAAGTTTATGGGAGTACCTACTTATGTACTACAACAGTACACCTCACGCAACTACTGGCAAATCACTGTCAGAATTCTTTTTTAGACATCTGAATAGAGACAAAATTCCGTCCTTAGACAAACTTGATAATTCAGGAATTGATGGTGATGGTGACATGCGGGATCGAGATAGAAGTCAAAAAGAAAAGATAAACGAAGGGGTGCAACTGAACTAAATATACAGGAAGGAGAAAAGTGTATGATAAAAATATGGTAAAAGGAAACAAACTTGACTCAAATTTTAATCCGACACCACATACAATTGAAAGTTCTAACGGTAGCGATGTGACAGTAACAAATGATCAAACAGGATAAGTATTAAGAAGAAACGCTATCCACCTGAAACAGATAGAAGTGACTGACAGTGGACAGCAGTTCGAGGAAGAGACCGAGATGAAGGAAAGAAACCGGAATGAACCAAATCGTGAATATGAGTGAACAAGTTGTAATAGTATAGAAAAAAGATACAATGGTGAAAGGTATGAGTGAATATGTGATAGGAAGTACTAAATTCATGTGAAGTTGATTAAATGGTTCAATTCTTAAATTGTAACGATTTATTATTTAGAGATGTAGTGTATGTGACAACACTGTCTCGGGTGTTCATGTGCAGTTGTTACGCGTGCACTGTCGAGCCAGTGATTCCATTACCATCTATACAGCAGATAGTACAATAATCATATAGTCATATAGTAATAGATCGAGCACAGAAAAAAATCCTTCGGTCCTTCTGAGTGTTCGATCGCTGTATTCATAATTATAACAAACTAGTGGAGAATTTCACGAAAAATATATGATTGTCATGGTAATCAAACATTATTATACTCAATAAAAACATTTCATGAAGATGCTGTTTATTGACTGTATCATGTTGAATCCTTGTTTTAGCGGACTGTAGCTAGGTCATAGGTAGGTCTGGTCGCCAGGAAAAACACAATTTGAAGACAGAATTTTAATATTAACTTTGCAGTGACAAATTTGGTATACCTGGTTTACAACACACTCCCGAGAATTGTTAAGAACAAAGCGACCGATACATTGAAACAAAACTATTTATGTATTGCCATAAAAATAAACTAATCTAATTGGTTATCACTGTCCTGCCACGATATGGTTTCTTTTTATTTTCTCGATATTTCGGAACAGTTACAAATTAAATTAACTATCGGGAAAATAAAAATAAATCACATCGTAGTAAGAAACCTGTAATTACTGATAATCATTTAGTGAATAACCCCGAAAGTCTTAAAATCTATAACTTATTGGTATGTTACATTATTGCACATAAAAGATTAGATTTATTAGAATTGAAAATGTTAGGTAGGTACCTAGTTCCCGTCTAGTAATTGTGCAACAAGGCAAGTATAATTTGGTTATTACCTACATTCGGTATTAAGTAATTAGGTACAAAATTATTTTACTTATTGCGTTATTTACCTTAAAACAATAAATAATTGGACGGTGTTTTGCAATGTGAATCAACCCGCGGAAAATCGCAAAATTACTAACTATTAATTCTCTCTCTCTTCTTAACATATTCCTACCTCGGAACATAAAGCTAAATATGAAAGGAAGGAACGAAGGCGAATGTGAGTAAGACGAAGACAGTGGTGGTTGAAAAGCACGAAAGGGTTTTACCCCTTTAGGGGCAAAAACGATTGGTATCGAGGTAGAACAAATGAAAGAATATATCTGAGCCGCTAAGTCTGAAAGCGATTTAAAACACAGCAAAAGCGGAAATCAGGTAAATGCAGCTCTGTATGCCTTCACGGGTAGCCAGAACGTGTGGGCGTTCATCGGAGTGTGCTGGCCCCAAGCAATGTACGGTAGTGAGTATTCGGTGTGAGAGAAGAAACATGAAAGTAGGGTGAATGCTGTAGAAGTAAAGCTTTGCGCAGTTAGTTTTAAAGACAGAATGCCGAACAGAGTATTAAGGGAGCGTTGTGGTGTCAAAGGTGATGTAATGGCCCGGATATGAAATGGAATGGTTATAAATAAGACCTGTGAGGTTTAGTCCTGTAGAAAGGATGAACTTTGGATTATCCTCAAAAAATGTGTAGAGTGTAAATGTGATGCATTTGGAGGAAGACTTTGTCAAAAGCCAGGAGGTTCATGGTATCTGTCTACCCCCGAGGGAGACAAGCGCAGTGGGATATACTTATATATATTGCATAGACCATTATTTAGTAATCGCAAATTTAATTACATAAATATATAATAAACTGATCGTAATTATTTATTATTTTATGTTTTTATTTTTAACGTTCATAGCCTCGCACTAGGGAAAACCCTGTATTACGGGTGCCATGGACACACACATAGACAGCACAAACTACACCCAAACTCACGAGAGAAATAAATGTAGGCCATACAAACATTTCTCCCGGCCCATGAATCGGACCCGGGACCTCTGCGTGGCAGTCAAGCACGGTAACCGTTCGGCCACAGAGGCAACAATATTTACTTGATTGAATGAACTCCACCATTTAAGATCTTTCATGCTCAATATCTCAAAACTGTAGTTTCGTGGGTTAACACAAATATGCAGAACACCATCCAATTAGGAAACGAAACTATTTTTTAGAATGTAATCGCATAGATTTGGTTTTTTTTTTCAATAACAAATATAGGCGATATAGATCCGAAAAAATAATTACGAAAACGTACTCGATGCCCTCCAATTAGTACATAATAAAAAGTTGCACCTTTTCCAAAACATACATTTACAAATACGACAACAGATAAGGCTTATTGGATAGTTAATGCTCTCCCAAGACAATCACTACTCGTACGTCTCACCTTTGACAACAAAGAAGAGAACTCAGTTGAACAAGAACTCCTCGAGATGAGCATTGGCCTTCAGTACATTCGCTTCCAGCGTATACGGCCCATCTGAAATGCAGAATTGGACATTAATCGAGTACTTGGCTATTTTTAGGATGTTGACAGACTAGAAAATGATATAAATCCTCGAACTGAGGATTGAGCAATTAGAAAAAGGGTACTTTTACTGCTAAAATATTAATTTGGCTAATGGCGCACCTTGCGAATTATTTATTACGAAAACTAAAGCTAAAAGGAATGATGGCGAATGTGAGTAAAACGAAGGGGATGGTAATTGTAAGGGATAAAAGTGGAAAAATGGGGACAAGGTTGCTAGCGAGAGTGTACAAAAAGTGAAAGTATGTATGTAGCTGGCTGGGTAGTATGTTTTTTTGATAAAAGATGGTTACTATGAAGATGATATATAATAACGGAAAGTAATAGTCGAAATCAGGTAAATGGAGCTCTGTATGCCTTTATGGGTAGCCAGAACGTGTCAAGAAAGTGCGGGTTCCAACCCTGACGTACGCTAGCGAGTATTGAGTATGACACAGAGGGTATGAGAGCTTTGAGTAGTATGTGCTCTGTTAGGACGCCTTCAAATTAGACGCGTAAAGAAGCGCTACAGCGGCGCTACCGTGGCGCTGCAGCCGCCTAATTGATAATGCAGCAAGCATCTATCTGTCATAGTGAAAGGATTTGCCAATCCGGGTCAGGATACTCGCCAATTGTTGTCCAGTGTGCGCCAAACGTATCCCTACAAGTAAGGAATGGTATGTCGTGCGGGGAGAATCCTTTCGTGTACCCGCGATTGTGCATATGCACAATCGTTCAATAAAAATCCACAGTCTGATCTCAGTATCCAGTTTATTCGGATTATTAAGATTTTACACCCCTATTTTGTGGATATTTCAAAGATTCGCACGAAGCGTTACGCTTCCACATTTATGTGGCAAACGGCTATGGAGTGGAAATCCCTGCCGGCAGAATTGTTCCCTGAACGTTATATAATTTGGACCTTTTCAAAGCGAGAGTCAATATATAATTGTAAGTCAATGGTCAATAGGCATTATTTAGGTGTGCATGCTTCACCGTCGACCTCATTGTCACTTTCCATCAGATGAGAAGAAGGGTTATTCATTATATTATTGAAAATAAAACAATTGACTGACATGAATAAAACTGTTGTTACTCGATTACTATGAAAATGTGATTTCTCTGTGTTTGCAAGAATTAAGTGATACTTTATTCATATGTTTCCGTATTTTGCAAAAATATGTTAACCACCCTTGAAACATAAAGTAATAATTTTGTAGATATTATATCGAATTTTGCATTAACAATTTTTATTTAATTACTAATCGCAAGTTTGATACCTTAAAAAAATAATAAACAGATCGTAATGCTTACTTCATTACAAATCTTTTGGTATATAATTGTCCTGTAAACTTCATTATTTAAATTAGTAATAACAAAAAGTTGCCAAAAATCTTTAATGCTCAATATCTCGAAACTGTCATTTTGTGTGAGAACTCATTTATGCAGAACACGGCCCTATAGTCTGCAAAAAAGGCGCGCGTGTGGCGCAACTGTAGCGCTACATAACAGGTGCGCCACTGCAGCACTTCTGTAAGCGCCTAATTTGTAGGCCCTCATACTGAAAAAGAAGATGTTTAATTGCTTGTCTCTAAATAAACATATTCATTTTAGAATATTAGTTTTGTTGATTTGTTTTTTATTATATTTCGAGAAGTTGATTGATCTCATTGAAGTTTTAAATTCCATAAATAATAAAAATAACGTACAAAATACTGTTTTTTTTTGTTATCCGACATTTTTAAAGAATTATTTAGGTGACAATAGAAAAGTATAGCTTAGTTAGTATAGCGTCTGGCACATTAAGCTAGAAGACGTCGGTCCGAATCCGGCCGGATCCAAGGAATTTTTTCTGGGTGTTCGATCTTTGTATTAATAATTGTAACAAACTAGTGGAGTAATTTCACAAAAAATAATGGAATATCAATGCAATATAAAATTTAAAATAGAAAAGTATCCGAAAAAACCGAATAACTGAGTAACCAAAAATTTAAAAAATAAAAAACCAGTTTTCTAAATCAATCTGTTTGTGAACGCCCTTTTTGCAAGCGTATTGGTGATATTGATACTCACCGACATTGAACCACTGCGTCTGAGGGATACCAGAGTCCTCCCGAGAGGCCGCTATCGCCTCCCGCAGAGCGAATGCCACGCATACCGCCATCGTCGTCGGAGGTTCACCAACAGCTATAAACAATAATAATAATAATAATAATAACGCTCACACTCAACATAGCCCCGCACTAGGGAAACCCTGTGTCGCGGGTGCCATGGACACACACATAGACAACCACAAATTACACCCAAACTCACGAGAGAAATAAATGTAGGCCATACAAATATTTCTCCCGGCCCGGGAATCGAACCTGGGACCTCTGCGTGGCAGTCCGGCATGGTAACCGTTCGGCCACGGAGGCAGTTATAAACAAGTACATTCACTCACTGAAATTCTTAAGGCTGCTAACAGACTGACTGCATGTTTGCAGTTAATGAGTAAAGTCGTAATCAACTTCATGAAGCCGAGACCTCGACTGCATGAAGTAGATGTCGTATAATACTGATTTCAATAAGGCTTTCTATTAAATTTGAAGCTGTGGCGGCTCGGTATTCATGGGGACCTATTCCGTTGGATAAAATCGTTCACCGGGAACCGTAGTCAGGCTGTCGTGTTGTCTGGGCATTGTTCGGAATACAGGATTATACCGTCTTGTGTACCGCAAGGTTCCCATTTCGGACCATTGTTATTCGTATTGTACGTCAATGACATAACAAAGTCTATAGAGCATTCACGTGTTCTTTTGTATGCTGATGATACTAAAATATTTAGGATTATTCTTAATGAAGAAGATGTTCATTAATTACAACAAGATATTAGATTAGAGCTTTCGAAAATTACTGTGCTCAAAGTTGTCTATTTTTAAATCCCGATAAAGGTTTTTCAATTACTGTAGAGAAAGAACATCCAAAAGTGCATACATATACAATATGTGGAAAAAATCTCAATAGAGTGATGGAGATCAGAGACCTTGGTGTTATCATGGATTCTAAACTCACGTTTGTTCCACATGTTGATAAAACAGTGTCTAGGTCTTTCAAACTATTAGGGTTTATATTACGGATTGGTGAACCTTTTAAGAACTCATTTACCTACAAGTTGCTTTTTAATGTACGTACGTAGCAGGCTAGAATTTGCAAGCTCTGTGTGGACTGTCCAGTTGCCGAAAATGACTGATCAGAGAAAATGACGAATTGGGCAAATTGACGAGTTACAAATTTAGATGGCATTGGCAAATTACAGAAATTGACCAGTTGACGAAAATGGCGTATTAACGAGAATAGCGAGTGGTCCCTTAGTTCCTGTGTCATCGGCATCCCTACCAAACTGTACTCCAAAATAAAATAGAAAGGATACGTAAATTCATCAAAGCTCTGGACTATAGAGTGCGTCATAATCATGTAGACTACGTCATCCCTTAAGGTGTACAATATTGTTCCAATATGTAGCATCGTCGTTCTCTAATTGACCTGACATATTTATACAAAATATTGCATAACATTGTAGATGCACCATTTTTGTTGGAAAATGTATTTATTCGTGTGCCGCGAAACAATGAAAGAGCAAATCGTAAAAAAAATATTTTTGTCGTTAAGTTTACTAAAACATGTACTGGTAGCAACAGTCCCATAAAAATGACTTGTTACTTATACAATTGAAAATGTAGTGAAGTTGACTCATGTGTGCGGGAGTTCAAAAGCCACATTAGCAAATCAAATTTAAATACGGACTCTCGACATTAGTTTTGTTTAATTTTATTAATTTTTTTTCTACTTAATATACTATACCACTATACCTTATACTTATTCACTTCTAATTACATGCAACTACAGGTTTTAGTAATACGTTAAAAGTTGTTTTTATTTCGTAATTATAAAAAAGTCTTTGTTCCTGAATAAAAAAAAATATTTACCCATTTGTTATCGAAGCAACTATGACCAATATAACACGTACACGATACAGTATGATTTTATTTTAACATTATTTGTTGCGCGTAAACTACAATAGTACATTAATACTACAGCGGAAATTCACGTTTTCATAACTGCATTTGAGTATATGTTGTGGCAAGTGTTAACATTACTTACCCTTCGCACCAATGACGCCAGTCGGATTGAATGAGTTCCTACGTAACTGCACGCGAAAGTCGATCGGGATGTCCTTCGCGAGCGGCACGTGGTAGTTCCAGGTGCGATCAGTGAGCACCTCGCCACTCGGTGCGACAATCTGGTGCTCTGACGTCCAGTACCCCACGCCCATCACGAATCCGCCCTCGATCTACAATATCAAGCCCATATCGTCGGGGATAGTGTAATTACGCGTAACTAGCATTTGATTACGAGTCTCCATTTTGATAATCTAGTCGCCAAATCAAATCCGCGTAAATGTTTTTTTTTAATTTGACGGAACGAATGAGTCGTGCGCCTGATGGTAAGCTACACGCCTGTCCATAACAGTTACAGTGCCACTCAGAGCTTTAAATTGCAAAGATCTGAGGGGCACTATCACTGCGCCCGTCACCCTGAGACATAAGTTGACAAGTCCCATGTGCCTGTAATTTCACCAGCACCCTTACCCTTCAAAACCGGAACACAGTAATGGTGACATTACTGCTTGGCGGCAGAAATAGGTAAGGTGGCAGTACTACCCTGGATGAACTCTGTCACAAGGATCTCTACTGCTCTAATGTCATGGGAACCAAATTTGCGTTATTGCGGGAATCAATTGATATTAGTCCGTGGACAACATAAATTAATGCTTACTGAACAAAAGTGAAAGTCGTAGCCATTGAAATAACAAAGCAAGTATCGTTAAATCCCTCTCCTGTGAAATTTGGTTTGGTGCAGATACGCGCTTTTTACCGATCCTACATACGCGGATTTGCTCTATCCCCGACGATATGATAATTATATATTGTGCTAAGAGTATGATTGTAATAGGAACTACTAACACTCATTTGTTACTCACCTGACCGATATCTATTTCGGGATTTAGACTTGTTCCTACGTCTTCTATTATATCGACCCTTCTAATTTCGTGTTCACCAGTCAAAATATCCAACTCAACCTCTGCAAAAGCGGCACCTCCTGATCGGTGAATCGTGATGTCGTTTGGAGTCACTCTATAACTCGCTTGCAAGTTGATACCTCGGAGATACGCGTTCAGTATCAGCTCCTCCCACGTAGGGTTGTTGAGTTCTTCGCGGAGAGCTGCAAGTCTATCTAAAATAATTTGGCAGCATTTTACTGCACCAAAACATACGGCACCAGTAGATGTGCTACCTCCAGTGACAGATGTATTAGGGTTTGATGCAACATCTGTTGGCTTCACCTTAACCTTATCCGTCTTAATATTCAAGGTGTAAGCGATAACCTGAATTACTTTGGTATTTTTGCCTTGCCCTATGTCCACTCCTCCGTGCTTGACTACTAGAGAGCCATCTCCATGGTAGATAGAGATCGTGACTAAATAGTCCACTATAACTCCAGCTGGCCATCGCATCAGAGCAACTCTCAGGCCCCGTTTTTTCCACCTGTTCAATTGATTGAATTCTTTAACTTCTTTCTTTCGTTTTTCATATTCTGCATCCTTTACAAGGGTTTGTATCATTTCGTTAACTTCAGGGGCGTTTGGACTAAGATTGTTTAAGCGGACTTCTAGAGGATCTTTATCGAGTACGTAAGATATTTGCTCCATTATATATTCAGTCAGTGCTATAGTATCAAATGTTCCTACAATACAAAGAGACAGATGATGATTTTTATCAAATAAAAGATTTTCTTGTTTATGAGATATAAATTACCAGGTGCTCTGCAAAACGAATTAGACGGGGTGTCTGTGGTAACATTGAATGTCTTGATTGACCATCGCCGACTGTCGTAGCAACTCCGGATGGCTGGACCAGCAAATCCAATAAGAGGTTCGTTCACAACGTAGCCGTTGTCCGCATAGTAATGATATTCTAAGTACTGAATCTCACCTAAGTCATTTACGCCAACCTAAAAAATTACCCCTTTATTTATGGACATTACAACGAAAAAATATATACGTATAAATAAAAGATGTCCTATTTATGCAACGTTTAAGCATAAGTAGCTATTTTTTAAATGACTTCAAAAAAAGGAGGTGGTTCTCAATTCGATTTTTTTTTGTATGTATGTTACACGACAACTCTTTGTTATGTTACGCGGCATTTGTGAACCGATTTAATGATTAATTTTTTGTTGGAAAGAGGGTGCCTCGGTACCTTTGCCTTTGGTAGCTTACTTGCTTGAGACCACGGTCTAATGCTGTCAGGAATGCTATCATCTTTCTCACTGTATCGATATCCTTGATGATGCAGTGGTTCTGTACTACGAGGTACCCTAGCACCGACAGCTTGGCGTTGAGAGCTGCTGAGTGCGACTTCTCCAGGTGAGACACCTCTTTTGCTCGATCCGCTCTCAACTGTTCAACGGCGCATTCATGACGCGATCGTGAGTCTGCTAGACGCAAGATCATGTTGCAAAATTCTTGCAGACTCGCGACGACGACGTCCCTGATTTCCCGTTTGAGGTTCCGGGAGCTCTCCACTCCTTTTTTAGCTGTGCTGTGGAGGTGGTTAGCTCGCGCCGGAGTCTGACGGACAGGATCTTCGTTAGCGAAACTAGCGAGGCTCTACTGTGCCTCCGCCCGAGCCTCTTCTTCGCCAGGCCTATCGGAGAGAACCGGTAATCCGATCGATCCCGCTACGTTCGACTCCACCGATTATGGAGTATATTGAGCCGAAGTGGTGACACCTCTGGCGACATTGACGATTGCCAGTTCTCTCAGCGACTTCGGAGTCGAAGTAGCCAGTAGCCGGCGGTATTTTGTTAGGCAAGAATCCAGGGAGAGTTGGTGTGGCCTTCCATCATGCCTTCTTCTTTTCTCTGCTTTCTTCTGGACCACGCTGGACGGCGTCTTGGCCGTTTTAGTTATCTTCGGAAGGCCGAACATTTTGCCAAAGCCAAGTAAATGAAACCAGCGTGAGTGGGAAGATAAATTTTAGCCCGGTATTGCCGGAGGGGGGCGTGCAAGGTGTCGTTAGAGAAGGCTCTCGGTGAGCTAAACAAGTACATTCAGTACAAATTTAGAAAAATGTACTAAATCTACTTTTTTGTATGAAAATTTTGACATTTTGAAAAATTTACTATGGGAGGGGTCACGCGATCGCGCGCAAACCAACCTAGGATCAAAGACAACAATTAATTATAATTTTTTAATAGGAAAAAACCACCAATACCGTTCGGGGAGTGGGGTTTGAAATTTTGTTACCGGACAAATACAAGTCAATAAAGCTAACGAAACAAAACAATAAAAATTAAATTAAGTTCTTAAAAATGTTACCTGGGGTCTAAAAAGATGTTTTTTGTCCATATGTGAACAACTGCATTGAAATAACGAAGTGAGTAAATATTTTTTTGTTCAATTTGTAATTAATATTTTACAACATTTAAATAGGAACGCAAGTGTTATGAATTAAACTGGTTTCTTTAGTGTGTAGTTTCGTCCTGTTAAAAAATTATATGAGCACAAGTACACCGAACTAAAATTGAAATCATGTCCTGATAACAGACACATTATACCTCAAAATCCCTAGTAGATGGATTACGTTTCCCAGTAGATCGCAAAGTCGATTGGATGCTGGACACAAATCGGCACGGTCGGTTCAGCAGATACGTTGTTAGTGCACATGCCACTGTCACCTGATGACCACGTGAAATTTTGTTACCGTATGCACCTCCACAACGAGATACTTCGAGATTGATTCTAAAAAAATATGGTATTTATCTTGACCTATTCGTTAATACAAATCACGAAACAAATCACATAAGGTAGGTTATATTGATACCTTTTTTTTTTTTTTTTTTTTTTTTAACCTACCTATTTTGTGGAATATTCAAAAGGTCAGAAATGCTAAGGTGAGTCCAGCTTGGAAACTGAGTTGCTGGAAATACGTCAATACCATCATCGCTCGGTCGAGTGACACACGCTAGCGTTTCCATCGAATAGTGGTACTGCCAGTAGAGGTTGTGACAGTCACTGATCACTTTACGTACGTTACTCCCACGGTCTCTCGCTGGTATAGCGACATACAAATTGACTCTACTTGGATCCTGTTCTCGGATTTCGTTAATCGTCAACAGGGGTCCATGTTTATCTTGTCTGTATTTCACTCTCACAAGCAAAGCAGCCCTATTGGCTAATTTTTCCGAATCAGCCACCACTATCCCTAGTGGTTGGTCATAAAATTTTACGATTTTATCTGCAAATAATTCTTCGTTTGCCGACGCACCAGCCTGTTTCAAAGATACGAAAGAATTGATCCCTGGTATGTCTTTTGCTGAAAAAAAGGCGATTACCCCAGGTAATTTCTGAAAATATGGAAAAAGGAATATTGTGTACATACAAAAAAATTACTCAACTGATTTACATATCTTACAAAACATAAGATCGTGTCTTACCAACGCTGGGCTTGGATCAATTTCTTCTATTACTCCGGTGCCAATATCAGATGTAACAAAAGCACAAAAGACTTCGTCCTGCTGTGTGGGCAAATCGTTAACATACTTCGCTTCACCCGCGCACTGGATCAAAGCATCTACCTTGGGCATGGGTTCGTTGATAGGCCAAATGTCCGGATTGGTGTCGTATACCTCAGTGCCCTTAGATAAAGGTCTGCTCTTCCTCAGGTCGCTCACTCCTGAACGATACCAAGGCTTCAGACTTTGTTGAGGAATTATCGTTAACAAGCCCTGCAATAAAGAACAAAATTAGAAAAATTATATACATATATGCATAGTACTCTCCTCCGCTCCCTCAACTTGCCTTATAAAATAAGCCAAGCGCGCACTTCTTTCTGTACTCCGGTGTCAACTCGCCGGCTATGTTTTCGACCTTTAGCTCTAGTTCCAAGGTGTGGAGGGCTTCTTGTAGCACCTTGTTAGTGAACAGGTTCTGGCCTATGAGTAGTTGCTCAGTGTGCGAGGCATGGGTGAAATACGCGGAGAGACCACCGAACACGATACGCGCTGACACAACCTCGTTTGGCCGATGAGGGTCAAACTGGTATAAGAATGCGGCGTTCACCGATGCGTGTGCGTTTTGGGACCGAGGCATCACCTGCAGAGTGCAGAGTCGATAGATATTGA
The DNA here is from genome assembly GCF_003589595.1 of Hyposmocoma kahamanoa. Taxonomy (NCBI): domain Eukaryota; kingdom Metazoa; phylum Arthropoda; class Insecta; order Lepidoptera; family Cosmopterigidae; genus Hyposmocoma; species Hyposmocoma kahamanoa. The sequence continues at coordinate 11,840,454 of NW_020654972.1, read as the reverse complement.
TAAATTCATGAAAACAATACCTATCTAATGGACAATTTAAATATCATAGAAATACAAAACCTTAAAAGATACGAATTCATAGTTGTGCGATAGCGGTGGTAATTTTACGTGAGTAATCACTTTCCCGGTCATATTTAAATGTAGAAATTGTTCTGGCAAAACTTCCGTCACGGATTCCTTACTGGCTGTAAAAAAACAGAATAATTGTAATTAGATGACATAAAAATGTTGTTACGTTAAGGGAGGTGGACAGTACAAATCACGATCCTTGTCGGAAACTTGGAAAGATTGACATCCGCGGCCTACCTCTCGAACTGCTTACAGAATATCTAATAAACCGTAAACAAAGGGTTAAAATTGAAGACATTATTTTTTTCGCTCTCATTTTATGGACAAAACTTTTTCTGACCATCTTGATGTGTCGATACTTCCAATAAGCTTCCAATGAACACTACGCCAACTTAATTGTTAACCTGTTTCTGTTTTTATTTAGTTTTTGTTCCTTTTTTCACAAAATTCGTTCTTTTGTTTTTTTTTCGAATCATTATTTTTGTTCCTTTATTATGTGGGTTTATAAAAATAACAGAAAATTACCAAAAAATAAAGTTGGCGTAGTGTTCATTGGAGGTATCGGTGTGTCAGTTGTCCTTAATTTTGTGGCATTTTCGATCATCTCCATTGAGATGATTGAAAATGCTATTGCGCAACGATTTTCACATTGCACTCTAGACGAGGAGGACCCGGGTTGATTCTTGGAGGGACCAATCAGGAAATAAACTTTTCTAAATTGGTTCGGGTTAGGGTCTGGGTAGTGCCGCAGAGTAAATTAAGAAATGAGTGAGCTAATAAGGAAACGGCATGGTTCTATGCGGCCCAGTTCACCTGGGAAAACTGAATTTTTAAATTCGTATCATGACATTTATATATAAAGTTGAGTAGCCATTGCACGAGAAGCTGGTGAGTTTTACTTTTTAAACATTAATCATTGTATCTGACCAGCTAACGCTGTCATTATTATTTTTATTTTGTTAATGGCGGCCACTGGAGACTATTAAAGGCTTGGGAACAAAGAGGATATAACCACTACGCCATGGGAAAACGAAATCCTGTAGTTGTTTTTTCATTCTTTCCGTAAGGGAAATACATACATACAGCCATACAGCCAGAATTTTTCTTCTTTTTTACACTGTTACGAGCCCGCCACTTTCTAGAAACAGTTTATTCTTGTCTTTTGGCGATTAGCGTTTCAGGCACGCGGTGTTCTGACTTGTTTGGTCACTGGGTAACTTTTATGGAATGCTTATTTTGACAGCTGTGACGTTAAGTTGCATGTCAAGTGGCTCGTGCTGTTAAAATTTTTCCATATATTTTTTATCCTCTAAGAATTTTACGAAGAGAAATAGATGAACCGCTTTTGAACCGTCAACGTAAAGTCCATGGAGACATTTGACAATCGGCTGATAGAGGACGGTGGAAGAAAAATACATGTTGTGCCGACCCCACTTAGCGTGGTATAACGGCAGGAAGAAAAGGAAGACGTAAGAATTTAATAGGCAATTCAATTCTCGGGCTTAATCAGGGTTGCTACATAGGGTGCACTATAAGTTTCCGGAACTGGCCACTCACATAAATAATATTTAAAAAGTAATTACACCATTTAAAAATGGAACTCTGGCTATAGAATACAGTTTGTTTCATCTGACTGGCACTTGTTTTTACATTGTGGCGTCATTTTAGAAATTGATTGTCTACTTCACCATGGATTTAACTCGTGAAAATTTTCGTAGTATGATTTTCTACGACTTTAAGTATAATTTAACAGCTCAGCGGAGCTTCGCTCAGCTTCAAACTGCTTTTGGCGATGAAGCACCGTGCAAGACGACTATTTATAGCTAGTTTGCAGAATTCAAACGCGGTCGTGTAAATTTCAGTGACGACTTTCGTGATGGTCGCCCGTTCACTGCTGTGAACGACAAAAACATCGATGCTGTGCGCCGTATGATCAAAACAGACAGACATGTGACATACCAAGAGATTTGGGCATCTTTAGGCATAGGCATGAGTCAAATACAATCAATACTACACAAACATTTGGGTGTGAAAAAGCTCGAGCTCTCGGTGGATTCCACACAATTTGACTGAGGCTCAAAAAACGGATTGTGTCACTTGGTGCAATGCCATGCTTACCAGATTCAACGAACTGGCGTCAAATTTGGTGTGGGACATAGTAACGGGTGACAAAATATGGATTTATTATTACGATCCCAAAACAAAGTAGCAATCGAGCGTATGGGTTTTTCGAGATGAGCCGAAACCAACCAAAGTGGCGCGCGTTCAAAATGCCTCTAAGCCGATGATTGCTTTTTTTTTAATAAAACTGGACACGTGGCTACTGCTGCTTTGAAGAATCGTTGTACCGTGAGTAGTGATTGGTACACGACCATTTGTTTGCCTGAAGTTATTGATAAACTCCGTAAAAATAACCGTAAACGCCGTATCATCTTGCACCATGATAATGCCAGTTCTCACACGGCCAAACAGACAAGCCATCAAGACAAGGGTTTTTCTAGATGAGCCATCCCGCGTTCAGTCCCGACCTGGCACCTTGTGACTTTTATTTACTTCCAAAAATTAAGAACGAGTTACGCGGTCAACGATTTTCATCACCTGAAGAGGCTGTCGAAGAGTATGAAAAATATATTTCAGAGATTGTCACGGAGTGGCATAAATGTTTTCAAAACTGGTTCATTCGTATGAAAAACTGCATTAACGCTAACGGAGAATATTTTGAGAAACAATAAATTCATTTCTGACCATTTATAGTAGGTATTTTTTTTCTTATTCGTTCCGGAAAGTTATATTGCGCCTCACGTATAAGGGCTCAAGAGGCCCAGGTAATTGGTGCGTTTGTTTGGCACATTATTTTGTGTAATAGTTGAAGTTACCTATAGTCAGCACAGCCCCTGTTGACTCCAGCAGCAAGTAAACGTCGGAAGAAAAAGTTGGCTGTCGATGCTTTAGCATGAGATTTCCAGCGATAGTGCCGATCTGGAAAGCACCATCTTAACATTTGAGTCTATTTATCACGTACAATGAACAGTAATTTCCGACCTCGTGACATCACTTACGTTTCTGACAGGAATATGCGCGACTAAGTCGAGGTGCTCGTGCAACTTGAGCAAATAACCGAACTCTTCTTCCTGATGCGCTACCGTCAGCATTATGTCCATGAAGTTTGTAAGGGTGCTGCCAGCGCCAACCACCAGGTTCTGGTCGACGTAGTAGCCCTTCAGCTCCTCTACGGGCTGGATGTCTATCAGCACTCGCGGGAAATCGAACACCGGGACGGCACCTCGTGACATGCCAGGCAAGGAGACATTTTACTACAACGCCACTAAAACAATTGATTTTATTTTATAGGTTTACACAACAGATACAACTCTTACCTTTACCGGTGTTTCCATTCACCAGCATGTACGAATCGTCACCCTCTTGTTCCAAAATAGCAAAGATATCTTTGACTTCTTTCACTCTATACCAAATTCTGTTGTCTTTCAACTTGATCTTGATAATTTTTGCTTCGTCGTTAGGTTTCTGCACGATGCACCAGTCCCTGCAATCTCCGGTGCAGTCGCCTCCGCCTCGTCTGCAGGTCAAGTCTTCAATATCTGTGACGTACTCGTTAGGCTTGGGCGCGTCCTTGGCGAAAGTTTTGAAAGCGTCGAGGATAGGTCTGAACCCGGTACACCGACAAACGTTGCTCCCAAACGAATTTTCAATTTGACGTTGCGTCAAATTGTAATCGCTACTTTCTAGTAAACTGCAAAATTTGAAAGTACGTTATTACTTGTAGAACAAGAATATAAACAACCCACTGCACCCTACGTGGCACTGGCACTTACCCGTACATAGCCATTACCCAGCCGGGCGAACAATAGCCGCACTGCGAGCCGTTGTGCTCGGCCAGCGCCCGCTGTAGAGGGTGGTAACCGCGGCGGCGATCGCCAAGCCCTTCCACGGTGGTGACTTGCCAGCCGTGACATGACGTCACTGACACCAGGCACTGTAACAAGCACACCTTGAGTAAGGCAAGGTAGCTGGCCAACGACCTCGCTGAGGGGTCGGGGGCTCACCGAGTTGACGGAAAAGACGCGGGGAGCCGTGTCATCGGCAGTGCTGACCGCCACAATGCACGCACCGCACCCACCCTCCTTGCACATGTACTTAGTGCCACGCAGGTTCAGCCGCTCGCGGATGTAGTCGTTTAGCGACACGTCTGAGTCCACATCGCCGCCCACTGCCACAACATTCACATTGCTACATGAATATTTTTATTTATCTTCTTCTTACGTGTTCCATGATGTAACAAAAACAAGCAGTCGGCCATTCTCAAACCAAAAAATTTTGAAAGTCAAAGGCACTCGAATAGTGGGAATGTACCAGTATCGACGAATTCGCTCGTAATTTACATAAGTATCTAATTACCGTAACTTTGGTTTTAAAAATTTCTACATCCTGTTCCCTTATTTTTGAATTAGAATTTTCAGGAAATATCTTGTGGCTTATTGAAATAAAAGCGCTAAGATGCCTTTTGTGTACCTATTACGATATTCGAGTATTTTCAATCACTCCAGTTTTTGAAATTTTGAAGAAAATAGTTCGTGTTCTAAGTACCGTTACGAAGTATAAATTACTGTAGATTTTCTAAGTACCGTAGTATGACAATATGGAAGAGTTTTAAACATTACATACTATTTCGCGATATGCTTTGTTTCCAAATAGAATGTGATACAAACCAGACTTCTAGATAATTTGACATTATAATCAAACCATATAACAACATTTTTTCAACACAATGGGAAAAAATAAGAAGGAAATTGAAAAAAACGACACTTGCGGCACATCGACGGTGACAATGGTGACGGTGATTTTATATCAACGATCAGAGAGAGAGAGTAAAGAAAATTAGTTGTTTCCAGTTTGGAAAATGACTGTTAAATAGAAAAAATCGAACGCGAATCAGAATCAATTTCAGAGCATGATACAAAAGCTACAAAAAAAATGACAACAACTCAATTAAATGGCACAATTTATGAGATCCCCTGAAAACTCCATCGCTAATCAATTCGCGAGATACCCGACATATAGTAAACCGACCGCGGTTCCAGCGTGCTCTTGAAGAAAACCACAAAAAATATTGTGCTTTGTCAGCCACCTACTTCTTCCAAGAACTCCACAAATGCGAATCGCTTGGACAAAGATTCGAAATCCATTTTCTTTGCCTGGATTTGTTGACACCACGGTCCACGTCTGTTTAGAGCTTTTTTTTATACTGCTGAATTATTAAGTTTTATATTATGCGTTTACCATTGGTGCACCATTCAAGATCGTTTAAATGAACTTAGAATAGATTTTTTAATAATAATAACAACAAGAGCCTCTAACCTTAAAAGAAAAATAGCAAAAAGTCATTTGGTTCAGTGTAGTATAAAGCTTCTGTTTAGTTTAGGTACCAGTCTCTTGCAAACATTATGTAAACACAATGTTTGTCTATTATAGTTTGATTCATGTATAGTTGTTATGTTTGTGGAGATAAATAGGTAAATACATTATTATTATGTAACAAATAATTATAATTAATATAACAAAAATTTACAATTAATTTCATAGAGTAGAAAATCGAAATGAAACTTATTTTATTTCTAATTTTTGCGTTTTCTTAAAAATGTTTGCACTTTCTAATTACCGCAGCCACGTAAAATAACCATTACTAATTACCGTTGCCTACTTACTTTGTCTATCAAATCTTTTATACGCAATTTGGAATTCTCTAAATAGTTTGGGTTTGGTAAACATTTACTAGAATTTATACATACATTTACTGCTATTTTCCCGTATTTGATTATTTACTCTGTGAAGTTGTGCCCATTAATTCCTTGTCATATGAGAAGGTTTCCTCGTTTTAATAACTTTAAAGTAACTATCTCGTCACTGTCTTGTTTGTTAACTTGAATTAAAATTAAAAAAACCTATAAAACGGTGTACTCTAAAAAGTTAACAATTATATATATTTATTTCTAATAGAAAATATATATTGTATACAATATATATGAACAATGATGTGCACTTATTCTATTGTTAGAAAATTTAAAATTTAAAATATATATTTGAACGCATGTAGCCCACAACAATGTCTAACATAGGGGCAGTCATCCCCTACGACACGGAGAACAGTGTTGGGGCTGGCCCGCACACGACGCAAAAAAATGCATGAAAACCGTCAACACGTGTGTCAGCAAACATCCCGGGTGTGCTGCAGACACGGAGCAGCCCCATCAACACCCGGAACGCGTTATTATATTGAGTCAGTAGGAGCCAGTAAGCCCTGTTCGTATACTCTCGCCACAGGCCGCATGGAGGGACATTACGCTCTGAAGAGAGTTACCTTCACCTCTTCCGAATATCTTGCGAGTCGACGTGCGATCATATTTGCCCTGACTGACCGAGCCCTACGTTCCCTTTCGATATCGCTGTCATGTTTAAGATCAGGCGCCAAGGTGAGGTAACTCGGAGTTACACTTACGTCTGCTCCCGAATACCATATATTGGCTTTTCTGTGTATTATATTTTAGCCTGTGGTCTATCGCATTCGTCTCACACGCCTTCAACAATTTACGCAGACCACAGATCGACACACTCAGCATGGCCATGCCATCTGCATAACGAAAATTGTTTAGGCACACTCCGTCTGTATGGCACCACACTCGAGCTTGTAATGGTCCGATAGCCTCCCCGCCCATCTAACGCAGTTGATCTGATTACCATACCAGTATTTAAATATATGAATTAATTCTGGAGACAAATTTATGTTTTTTAACTTTTTCCATAGGGTATTATAGGAAACGAGATCGAATGCCTTAGATAGGTCTAGGAAACCGCGGATAATTGGCGTATTTCTATCTGCACAGTACTTGCCAGTGTGCTTTAGACATAGTATTGAACTTCCCTTTCATTTTCGTGGATAAACCAGGACAAAATCCGAACTGATCGTCATGTAACCAAAGATACGCGCTTAACCGTACGTGAAGCATACTGTCAAATACTTTAGCAATGACAGTTCCAAGAGATATTGATATCTTATAATTTTCTTTATCCAAAAGATCGCCAGTCTAATTTTTTATTACAGGAACAATAATGGTTTTCATTACATTTTGAGGTAAATAAGCGTGTACTATACACATAGTAAAAAACATTGCGACTATTCTATATATATGTGGACCAGCGTAATGCTCAGTAAGAGCTCAATGCTAAGACATGAGAATAGAATACAAGCTGTTTATTCGCTGAAAAATGTAGTTAACATTGCAGGTCTTATCGTATATTATAGTAGATCGTACATTTCAGCACAAACTGGGCATGCGAATATTTTACACCATTCTTTTTTCATTTTTGGTGTAGCATGCATTAAAGTTAAATTAAAAATAGCATCAACAAACAACAACAATTGGCATTTAACCGCAAAATAGGAAGTCAAAAATATAACATACAATAGTCAAATTTCACATTTTATATTATTATGTAAAAAATTTAATTGTGCAATTTCATTTTAAATTGTCTACAATTAAATTCTTTAACTGCATCCGGTAATTTATTACATAATTTAGATGCTAATACGGACGTCGTTCTTCTGTGAAATTCCAAATTAGAACGTTTGGGCCGTATTTCTATTTTTAACCGACTTCAAAAAAAGAGAAGGTTCTCAATTCGATACAGTCGAAGTCGTTTTTTTGTATACATGTTAGGCGATAACTCCGGTAATTGTGAACCGATTTCATGATTCTTTTTTTGTTGGAAAGAGGGTACCTCCATAGTGGTCCCATTTCATTTTGAAGAAAATCATCCACCTCTAAGGGTGGCTGTTCACGCATGAAGATTAATTTTTATAAATAGCGCCTAAATGTTATTATACGGAGCAATTATTTTAATGGTTGATTTTGCTATTCTCCAATTCAAGGCGTTTTTCTCTAAATATACCTACTTTGAGTAGTGAGAACCGATTTTTATATCTCATGTGTCAAGTTCCGTATAGTGGCGAACTAATAATAATAATAATAATAATATAATATAATATAATATAATAATAATAATATAATAATATATCTTTATTAACACTTTGCCTTATAATTAGTACAGAGCAGCAATTTTATTATTTATTTAACAAAATTTTATTGGTATAGATATAACCGTAGCACAAAATATAAAATAAGGCGTACCAAATTTAGAGATTCTGCCTCCTAAACTAATCAAAGACTGTATCTTAGGAGGCAGTGTTCAGTTAGGGGTAACTATTACAAAAAATCAAATCTTTTATTGAATCCAATCATTATAAAGTATATAAATATAAGTGAGTCTGTACGGTTGTGGTTTACAACTACAGTGAAAGGCATGCGTGTACCAAAAAATATTAAAAAATAAGATTTCATAATTTCTAAAAGGGTGATTCTAATGAAGAAGTAAGAAAATAAAGAAAAAAATAAAATATACTTCGTGACCTATATATATAAATGGACGTGTAAGTGTGTGGTGTGTGTGTGTGTGTGTGTGTGTGTGTGTGTGTGTGTGTGTGTGTG
>NW_020654972.1:11821590-11831814 GCF_003589595.1 Hyposmocoma kahamanoa | reverse complement strand
GTGTGTGTGTGTGTGTGTGTGTGTGTGTGTGTGTGTGTGTGTGTGTGTGTGTGTGTGAGTGAGAGTGTATGTGTAAAAGCATTAATTCAATTCAAGTTAAAATGAAATCAATTTCAAGTTTAAATTAAAAGTAAAATTTACTAATTTTATCAATTAAATAATTATTATCTAGTAGAGCTTCAGTACTCGTGTAATCAAGAGTCTTTAGCCAATTTACCAATTTAGATTTAACTTCGTAATTGCATAGGCCAATGAGATTGTGAATTTTATGTAATTTATTGTACAGAAGAGAGCCTATAACAAAAAACTGTCTACTTGCAAAGGTGGTAATATGGTGCTCACCATGACATACGAGTCTTTTCAGACGTTGATTAGATTGTGGTGGAGGCACTAGACGATGCTTTCTTAGTATGGCTTTAAGCACAAAAAGCTGCCTGACTGTAAGAACTTGACTCTCAGAGTAGAGTTGTTCTGTGGGGTATCTGGAGTGTCGCTTGGATATTACTTTTAGGACAGCTCTCTGAGCACGCTCCAGCTCAAGAAATCTGGTCTTAGCTGCACCACCCCACGTTGAAATACCGTAACTGATAACAGACTGACATAGGGTTTTGTATATCATGCTTAAAGTGGATGAATCCGTACAGTCACGCAGCTGTTTGAATACATATATAAGCTTTCTTACTCTGGAGGCTAGAGATGTTAATTGTGTATACCACTTCAGATGTTCATCAATGTGCACTCCCAGATATCTGACGTGAATCGCACGATTGATCTTGACACAGTTGCAGTGGCGTACTCGTTGGTCGGCAAATGTGTGTGCTATTAAAGAATATGAGGATGATGGTTTAGAAACAGTTGTGATCGAGAAAGGAATAAAGTATGTTTTATCCATATTTATTGTTAGGTATTTCGAATTGAGCCATTGCTTTACCAAACGTACGGAACACTCTGCTCGTTCCTTTACCTCTGACCAAGTCTGTCCATGCACAATGATGGCAGTGTCATCTGCATATAAATTTGTGAATTTTGAAGTGTCAGTTTGCAGAGTTCGTTTATATACACTAGGAAGAGTGTAAGTCCCAATACACTTCCCTGAGGTACTCCATATGTATTATACTCAGCATCACTGACGTGGGTCCCTATCTTTACGCAAATTTTTCTATTACTGAGATAGTTTTTAAAAAGGTCATATTGAAGACCACGAATACCGATGTTATCCAATGTGAAGAGTAGGATTGGGACAGAAACTGTGTCAAAAGCCTTGGTTAAATCAAGAAAAACACCTAAACATTTTTGTTTGCCATCTAGTCATACTGCATCTTCCGATGAGATACCAGATCTAAATCCATATTGATTTAGAGCAAGTATGTTGTTTTTGTCTAAGTAATTTATTAATCGGGAATTTAATATCCTTTCAAAGATTTTTGATATGGCAGGTAGTACAGATATTGGCCTGTAATTATTGACACAGCTTCTGTCCCCAACCTTATATATAGGATGAACTATTGCCTTTTTGAACGAGTCGGGAACCACAGCCGTGGCAAAAGAGCGATTCAAAATGTGTGTGATTACGGGACTCAGTGTATGACGACAGGCTTTCAGAAGGTTAGAAGTAATACAATCCTATCCAACTGCACAATCGCTACGCAGTTTCAATATAGCACATTCTACCTCAGCTTCATCGACCTCCAATATTACAATTGAATTTGAAGATTTATTAGAAGGAACAGTACTTGTTGATGACGATGTAGATACACTAATAGGGGATATTTCAATAAAACTTGGCAAATAGACATAATTTCACGTACTTTTGAGGTCGGTTTTTTAGTACTCTGTACTGAGGTTATATTCCCCGTGTTTCCAGGATAACTAGTTTTGACTATATTACAGTTGCTTACATTTTGTTTGACATAGGCCTTGTAAATATACATCGATGGTATGATTAATATCTTCAATTTCTTAAAGTAAGGTACACAATTCGCTCGCTGACCCACACCAAACATGACCCTGACACATTTCTTCTGAGTTTTAAGTAAGGGTTGGCAAGTTATTGCGACTTCGGCACCGCTCTGGAATCGAACCTGAGGGATCGATTCGTCCTCGGCCTAGACTAAGTCCCGAACGCGACAAATTGTTTGAGCGAAAACCATCCACATTGACCTTCGGACTTTGAAGTTGGCAGAACCAGCTGCGAGTGCAAGAGAAGCTAAGGCGGTTGTGATAAAGGAAGAACAAATCTTCAGAGCGCGTTTTGGGAGCGCTTTCCGTCGTGGCTCGGCGAGTCAGGTGGCGATCAACGAGACCGACCATTTAAAAAATTATGCGATGGTAATTATAAAGTGAGCAACATTTCAAACGCGACGGAGGAAATGAAAAACCCTCACAGTGGTGAGGACACCGACTGCGAGGAATGTCAAATGTTTAATTGAAGGTATGCATCTGTTAAACCAATTATGTTGAAAATAATTATTGGCACACAACAAATTAACATGGAATTAGATTCCGGCTCAGGTAAGTTAAAAAAAAAAGTACGTCAGTTATTTCCGAATGTCTGTACAAAAAATATTTTTCTAATTACGTGCTGCATCAACAAAAAATCATTGTCAGTCGATCAATCAGTCATTGGGAAGCCCATAAGAGTGAAGCTAGCTTAAGGCTTGCATGCCAGATATTGTCAAAAGCTTTAGAAATATTCCAAGGTATTGCAAGTGCTTCGCCTTCCTCTTCTATAGCCTCGCTCCACATGTGAAACGCATGCACAAGAAGATCACCCTCGCCCTTCCACCCGTTCCTCAGTGATCGCCAGTACGGATTCTGTACTGGCGATCACTGGGGAAGTCGTTGTCGAGGAGATGGTTATTAAAAACTCGTGTCATAGTCTTGCAGAATATAAAAATGCTTGAGACAGGTTAACATTGTTCCCTTTTTTGGGCACAGGTTGCACGTTTGCCGCGTTTCTACGACCTGAGAACAGGAGACAACTCAGGCACATATTTACGCAGGACTATTGCTGGAATTCCACTTGGCCCGCTAGCTTTATTCACTATTTTTAAATAAAAAGAAAAACCACTGTATTTGGTTGCTTTCTCGACCTAAGCTGCGCTTTTGACACCATCAACTATGAGCTATTGTGGTCAAAAATATTAAGTGCCGGAGCGCCAAATATTGTGACATGTCTGTTGAGATTCTGGTGTGGGAATCAGATTAACGTGGTGCGCTGGGATGACGCAATCTCTGAGCCGTACAAGTTGGATTGCGGGGTTAGACAGGGAGGGTTGACGTCGCCAGTCTTGTTTAACTTTATGTAAATGATCTGATGGAGGAACTTAGCAGTGCAAACGACTTTAGTTATGCTGACGATATGGCACTGTTGAGTCCCTCTATTAGTGGAATGAGGAAACTTATTGACATACGTGAACGGTATGCTGTCGCTCATGGTCTTCATTATAACGTGAAAAAGACAGAACTGATGGTATTTAAATATGACAAAGGGCCAGACATTGTTGCGCCGGTTACGTTACCTGAATGAACGTTAAAAGTAGTTTCTACGTTTAAATACCTGGGACACATTATTACAGACAGACTTACGGATGATGAGAACCTTGAGAAACAGCGCCGAGCTATCTCAGTGAAGAGCTATATGTTGGCGCAGCGTTTTACACGCTGGTCAGACCAGGTGAAAGTTACTTTGTTTCGAGCATACTGTCAGGCGTTTCATGCGAGTCAGCTGTGGTATAGTTACACCAAACGATCGATAAACACTTTACGAGTGCAGTACAACAACGCATTTCAAGCCATGTTACGTCTGCCATGGCGCTGCAGCGCGTCTGGCATGTTTGCCCTGAACAGGGTGGATGATTTTTACGCCCTTTTACGAAAGCGTCAGTGGTCTTTTACAGAGAGACTAAATAACTCCAGTAATGAACTTGTGCGGACCTTGTTTTTAAGATGTGACTATTAACTATAACTGTTTTTATGTCCCTAGTGTTGATATTGTTAATTGTATTTTAATTTTATAAATTAGTAATTTGAATTTAATTTTTAAATTTAATTTTATTTATTGCTTTTAAAGTTTTGTGACCGTGTAATGTATAATGTAATTAATGAATAATAGATTAATGCCTAAATAAATTACATAATTGAATTGATTAACCAAAAAAACCGGTTTTCAAAATCACTCGGTTTTTGCATGCCCTAGTGCTGGCGCACTTCGGGCCCGCGGCGATACTCGTGTTGGCCGGCCTTTTTTTTGACGGGGAGGAAATCTTTATAGATATCCCTGAGCCCGGGGAGACTCAGGGGTTATGTGGGGACTCTCCCTCCAGACTGGAGGGTCTAACCCACTAAAAAATAATTTAGTGGCTGACTATTTTTCTCGAGCGCCGTTATCGGAAACCGGTCCCCAAAGAGAGATAATGAATTTGATACTTTCAGTTCTTTAAAATTTTTAAACTCTGCTTGTTTCGCTGTAACCTTAGAGGACATAAAAAAGCTACGGAAAAAGACAAAAGTAAAGATAAAGTGCAATGTATGTTTATACGACCATATTTTTTATGTAGAACAGATTTGCAATACGAAAACGGATACTTGTTACGAGGTCATAGGGTCGTTATTCCGAATAAGGGCAGGATGCATGAAGACAGGTCACAGGCACTTTTTGTGATCGGCGAATGCCCCTTAAGCTAAAGGGGAAAATTTACAAGACCGTGATTAGACCTGTCATGTTGTATGGGTAAGGAATGAGTACATCAGGTGAAGTTTGAACGTGGCGCCAGTGACGGAAAAGATGAGGAATAATAGGTTAGCGTGTTACGGACAAGTCATACGGAGGGAAGAATGTCATGTGACAAGAAGAGTGCTAGGTATGAATGTGGAGGGATATAAAGGGAAAGGAAGGGCAAACAAAAAATAGATTAATTGTGTGAAAGATGACATGGATAAGAAAGGTGTGAGTATAAAAATGACGGCTGATAGGGGAGAGTGGAAGAAAAATACATGTTGTGCCAACCCCACCTAGCGTGGGATCAGGACCGGAAGAAGAAGAAGAGGGTCGTTACTCCGCTAACGCTAAAAGACCGCATGTTAGACGAGTTACACGGCTCACACTTAGGTATAATTAAAACGAAATCAAACGCGCGCGCTAGAATGCAGTGCCCCGGCATTGACAAAAATATCGAGCATCGAGTGGGGGCCTGCGAGACGTGTGTGAGCGTGCGGCGTGCGCCTCCCCGCGAGGCCCCGGCTCGGCAGCGAGTCCATATACCTAGATTATATGACTATAGCACACCGCGTTTACTTGGTAATAATGGACGCGTTTAGCAAGTGGGTCGATTGTTTGTGTATGAATAATGGAACGTGAACACGTGCGCTAATATTAAAACTAGAAAACGTGTTTTCAACGTTTGGTATTCCCAATCTGTTATTATCGGATAATTTGTGTTTTCCATCCGTTACTCTCATCTCTGGACTGTATTCGCACTTTCCATCAGGCGCGGTGCAGTCATTTTGCCGAGTCGCAATAAAAAAAAAAGACCCTAAAGTTAAATCAGCAGAGTTAATAACGTTCTGTGTAAGTAATAGCATTCAATATGTGACGTCACCAATTTATCATCCATGTAGTAACGGTCAATGTGAGAATAGTGTAAGGATTTGCAAAAAGATGATAAAATGTATTTTAAAAGATGATATTAATAGTACACACTAGCAATAATAATAATAAAGTTTTATTCAAGTAAGCCTGACTCACAAGCACTTTAGAACAGTCAAAATCACACAAGAGATTACAAAAAAAGACAAGTCAAGTAAATAAAACAATTCATACAAAATGGTAAGTAGGTAACAAAACGATATAATATTAACTCCACGCATTTTTATCGTACATATACTCATCAAGAGTATAGTATGTTATTTCCATTAACACTAATTCTTGGAATTCTGGAACTGAGATACCATCGAATCAATTTCAAAGCATTATCACGGATTCCATCGTGTTTGAGCTTCAACAAAAGATTGTTATTGAGTATAACACAGTCAAAAACTTTGGAAAGGTCGCAAAAAACATCAATGGCATTCTGCGACCCCCAAGCCTCATAGATATGTTTTAACAACGCAATACCAGCGTCTGTGGTTGATCGGCCCCTAGTAAAACCATATTGTTCTTTATGGAGGAGGCGATATTTCCCAAAATGTACACTCAGCTGTTCAAGAATAAATTTCTGAAAGATCTGCCCAATTTAAATAGTGGCAAGACTTTACTATGTTTCATAAAATCGGGGAAAATACCTTTGTCATTGCCATTAAATACATCTACTAATACTGGAGCTATAATATTTATAATATGCTTAATGATTTTAACAGAAATATCCCACAAATCACAAGTATTTTTCATTTCTAACATTTTAAATGTTTTTAGCATATGTCCACAGGTAATATATCTAAAATTAAATTGTTCTTCACACATGGGTACATATTTTTTAAGTAGCTCTTCTGATTTTTGTGAAGAAGCATTAAGTGACTTTGTAGTGACAATAGGTATATCTATAAAATAGTGTTCAAACACCTCAGCCACTTTTTCATCTGATGTCTGAGCATTTTCACCTATCTTTAATGCAAAATGCGTGTCCCGTGATTTTACTTTTCCTATTTCTCGGTTTATGCAATTCCATGTCGCCTTTATTTCATTATCAGACATTTTAATTTTTTCGGTAATATACAAAGATTTGACATGCACGCATAATTTTCTAAAAATCTTAGAATATTTCTTTACATATTCCACGAATTTTTGTTTTCCACGAAATTATTATTATTGTTAAACTTTGTTCCTCGTATAACTCGTATAACTTGACTCTGTTTTTGTGTAATCCGGTCGTAGCAAATTCACTGCATTTTAATTGTTGACTTTTACTATATTGCTTAATGTTAAAATTGTCGTCCAATTCATTCTTAGTTAAGTCAAATAAATTTTTGTAAATATAATCTGGATCACCTATATGTTAATTTTTCAGATATATAAAATTTAAACTTTCTTACACGGTTGTCCGTCACAAGTCTAAATGAAGTAACTTGATTTCCAATATCCTGTTTACTTGAAACAGTTATTCTTTGACCGCAGTGCTCTGATGATAAATTACTGACTGAATGACTAGTTTAATTTAAAAATTGGTTTAATTGTAAAATTACTACTATTATCAGTCACCGAAAAGAGCCTGGCTCTTAAATAGGATGATGATGATCAGTCGGTGCGTGTTGAGCGCGCGACCCTTCCTTGTTTTGACTGGTCCCCGGTGTGCAAAAAGAATACAACTGCATTTGGAATTCCCCAAGGAAGTATTTTAGGCCCTACTCTGTTTCTGATCTACATTAATGACCTTTGTAATCTAGAATTAGATGGTGGGAAGATCATATCCTATGCCGATGATACTGCTCTGCTTTTTTCTGCTAACTCTGTATAAGGAAGTCTATGAGTATGCTCAGTGAGGATTCAATGTCGTAAATAACTGGTTCCAGCAGCATTTATTAACACTAAACACGGATAAAACTAGTTTCATGCAGTTCTATATGCGAAAACCAAAGTCTGTTATAACTAATACACAACTTTATGCTCACCATTGTAAGGCGACTACTAACAACCTGTGCAAGTGTCCATACATTGCTATTACTAACAAGGTAAAGTATTTAGGTGTTATAATAGATGATAACCTCTCTTTTAAGCACCATATCGAAGCACTAAGCGGTCGAATCCGTAATCTGAAAATGTATGTGTTTAAAAAACTACGCGCTTTTGCTGATTTTAAGATAATCAGGCATGTTTATTATGCCATATGTCAATCAATTATTATATACTGCATTACATCTTGGGGTGGTATTGCTAAAACTTCATTACTAACCATTGAGAGAGCCCAGCGAGCGGTTCTAAAGGTTTTTACCTTCCGCCCTTTCCTGTACCCCACTAACCTCCTGTATAAGTCGTGTAAGGTACTAACTGTAAGGCAATTATTTGCTAAGTCCACAGTTCTCAAACAGCACATTGCACTCCCATATAGTACTGAAAACACTAACAAAAGACGGAAAGATATTGTCTGCCCCAAAATTGTATCATCAAAACATGTGTTTATTCCAGATTGTTTGTGTTTCTTGGTCCAATTTTGTATAATAAATTAAAAGAAAATAAACTAAAACAATAAAACAAAAAATAATAATAAATAAAAATAATAAACTAAAATTAAAATAAAGGTTAAGAAAATTTATCGAGTTCTTAGGTTTTCGCGATTGTTATACATAGGAATGAAACTATTTTTCCGGATTTAAATCGTGTCAACCGTAGTCAACCGTGACCATGGGACCTGTAAAGGGCCCGAAACGTCGGTTTGTTTGAAAAAACAAATATACGCGATTTAAATCCTGAAAAAATAGTTTCATTCCTATGTTAAGAAAATTTTCCAAGAATTCCTTCAAAATATGTCTTACGATGATAAAGAGAATTTATTAATTATCCCAAAATAAACGTTGTCTAATTTAAGCGTAATAGGTATATGATTTGCATTTCATTGTTTAATTATTATTATTGTTTTGTTTATATTTCAATACATTTTTTGTTTATAATTTAATCATCATATATTCACCTGTATAATTAGTATTTTTTACCTGAAATACAGGATTCTCCTAGTTCAGGTATATGTGTTATATTTTACATTTATTCGCACAATTAGTCTTTAGTTATTCATTTGTACAATACGTTATTCAATAAACAATTTTATTATTATTTATTTATTATTCCCTTAACTCTACACACGACAATTCGATTATTCGCTCTACCGAAAGGGCAACTATATCCTTACGTTCTTTATACTGACATATATGATTTTCATTGACATTGATGTGATTATAGATCCGCCACGAACAGCGTGCTTCCTAGTAAAAGCGGTACATACTTGAAATGACTTTATAAATCCTTAAACCAATGCTCCGTTATACATAACATATTTATATTTTGACTATGTAAAAACAATTCTACTTCCAACTCCTTGCCAGCCAGACCCTGAATGTTTGGATGCACTATTTGAAATTGCTTGGGCCTGACTTTTGTCTTTTTACTCAGTTCAAATGAAAGGTTTTGCGAGACTTATCGTCTAATGTAAATATATTTGGATTAGAAGAGTTACTATCTGTACAATCTATATTATGACAATTTGTAGACTTTGTTGCATTTCTTGCAACTGTATCTTGTATTTGTAAATTCTAAACTAACAAAGAAGCTACCTGAGCTATCTGATTTTTGTCTTTTATCGCTAGATACAAAGTTTCTGTTGTCAAATTAAAGTAAGTTATAAATTTGTTTAAGCCAAGAAACGCAATAATGTCGTTATGTCAAATGGTAAATGAATCTATGTGAATAAATATGTGCTGGTTTTGATTACATGATAAATTTTGAGCATATGGAAAAGCACACGTTGTAAATTTACATTCATTCAAAGAATTTAATTGAACTGAACGTTAAAAACATTTTATGATATGTTGTTTTTTAACAAAGAGACTATCACCACAAAACAGAACGACATTGGTAAATTTATTCAACTCATTCTCATACTGTTTCAGGTATTTGACAATTTTATGAAATGGTAAATCTGGAGTACAAATATTTAACACTTCATGATTCAACTTATATTTCAGCATTGACCCCACGCATTGACCAAGTTTGTCACACAGAACAACTGTTTTCGGTTTATGAAGCCCGACATTTGGGTTAAGCTTGTTAGAGACAGAAGTTTGACAGGGACTAACATTCAATAACTCACTTTTGACAATATTACTTAATGAGTGTAATAACGAATTACCATTATTATTATTAAATAACAGACTTTGATTTTTTGTGATCGAGTTGTTACGCGTTGCGTTAGAGTTGCACGACTCTACCAACTCAGTAGCAGAACGAATTTGTTCTTCAATCACCCTTTGTGCAGATAGGTACTTTTCATTTATACTGATAAGAGTATTTTGAAGTTTTTCACTGTCCAATTGGAGTGCTTTTTATTGGAGAGAATTTCTAGTGAATCCATGACACTCGTACGTTCCTTTCTAAGTACTTTATTCTTGTAAAAATAGTTTTTTTCGAACCAATCTCTCAGTTTTCTTTATGTATCTGTTAATATTTGTCCGTGGATTTTCCGTGTGCGTGTTGGTGTGTGTGTGTGTGGGTGTGTGTGTGTGTGTGTGTGTGTGTGTGTG
>NW_020654972.1:11742418-11821580 GCF_003589595.1 Hyposmocoma kahamanoa | reverse complement strand
TGTGTGTGTGTGTGTGTGTGTGTGTGTGTGTGTGTGTGTGTGTGTGTTTGTTTGTGTGTGGGTGGGTGTGGGTGTGTGTGCGTGCTGGCGTGCGTGTAAATTGTGAGTTAATATGTTAATTTACAGCTTAGAGCATTATATTGCTGTTTAACCAATGTAGCGCGACATTTTACCTGAGGACATATTCTTCGACTGTTAGCAGTAGCAATGGAGTAAGGTAGTAACTGATGTTTACGCAGAAGCGTTCGCAGAACAAATTTTAGGAACACAGTGCACTCACTTCCACTGGCCACACCCCCGCTAAACTAATGTATGGCAGAGATTTACGGTCTCGATTAGATTTGATAATGCCGCAGGAGAAATGTATTTGCGACGTATCAAATGATAAAAATAATTGCCGTAGAAAGTTTAAAGTAGGAGACAACGTGTGGGACAGGTGGTACAAGGACTGCACTGCAAGGAAAGAATGTTGGAAACTGGGTATAATCGATGATGTGATTGGAAACCGATAAATATAATAACTGTGATATTCCCTGTATTAAGTATATAGACCGGTTAATACAACATAAACAGCCGCCCCCTACCCCGGACCGGGCGAATATAACTCGATCACAATCGAAATCGAGTCCTTCTTTGCCTTCTGTGGTTTTCCCTGCTGCATTCAGTCGGACTCAGAGCGGTTCGTCATTACCGCCGCAAATGAGTCGTGAGCGAGAGACCACCACGGCGGAGGTTGCGGCATCGGCACCGTCGTCCGATTCCGAAGTTCAACCTGGCGCTGAGCCGTCACTTACACGCCCGCGAAAATGCATTAATTATAAGGACTAGGTTTGTTATTAATAATTTATGTTGCTTAATGATTAAGTAACTTACTTTATGGCGTCCCTTTTCTTGTTTACAGAATTGAAAATTGATGTGGGGGAGAAGAGCCCTCCAGTTTTGTTTCTACGCAGCGCAGAATTTGGTGTATTCCTCCACCCGGTGTTAAATAATGGCAGAGCAGAGTTTTATCAAAATATTTCCGGCCTTTTTGAATATTTAATGGTTCGGCCTTAGAGTAATAACGCATAGAATGATAGTTTCATATCAAACGAACTGTGACAAACGAAACAAGTGAGGCAAAAATCAAATTCATGTAGGCTAGTTTTAGTAGTAGGTTAATTTTCGGTTTTAGTGAATATTTGTATAAAAATACAATTGAAACACGTTACTTCCTTGTGGAACGTGATGTTAGTATCTATTTTATGTTTGTCTGACGTATTTACACTCATTTACCGCACATTTCGTCATTTTAGCTAAAATTCTTGATCTGTTCGCGGTGCAACTTGACCTTGAGCACCGAAGGCCCGCCCGCTCGGGTAGGCCATTTGGCGCGCTTCAATTTGCCTCACTTAGCGTGTGTGGACTAGGTTTCTATGCGTTATTATTCTAAGGGTTCGGCTCGCTACTCAGTACACAATTTTTTCTGAAATAATTTACAATCGTAGGTTTTTCATTTTATGTATGGACTTGGATGCTTCTTCAATGTTTTGTTTCCGCTCTGTTCAATATTTTCTGTTTCTGTGTATGTCTGACATCAAAACACTTTCCACTCATCTGCACATCGTTCAAACTCAGGTGGAAAATCAATGAGCCGTTATCTATCATGAAATTCCTTACTATACAGTGCAACCTGTGATGCGGCTGACATCCTAGCCAAGCGTGGAAAAACAGAAGAGGCAAGTGGTGAATTTACTACCATGTTACTCAGAATTTCTTCCCAAATATGGGTCGAAATGTGCTCAAATGTGGAGTGAATATTTTAATATCAGATCAAGGAAAAAAGGGATCTGGTATCGCACAACTCAGTGTCAGCCTCTTCGTTTACTTTAGTTTGCAGAGTGCGACTATGGCATATAAGAAAAATAAAGGTAGGCATACAAATATTTCTCCCGGCCCGGGAAACGAACCCGGGACCTCTGCGTGCCAGGCCAACATGGTAACCCTTCGGCCACGTGCAGGCACGAGGCAGTTAACAACTCGTCGAGATCATTTTAATGAGCCCGAACACAGCAGTTTTACCTTACCATAGTATATAACTGTGTTGTGGGGCAACTCCCGCCTGTTCGGCGCAACAATGCCCACACTTTGCTCGGAGGGTAGGGTTGTAACATAATTCTAACGATTTACCGTTTCTAAAAACCATAATTACTGCATCCGAGGTTATCGCATTTCCATAATATATCACCAAGTTTCAAGTCGCTCTGTCAAGTAGAAATACAATAAATTTTCATTATGTGACTGAGATCTCTACGCTAACAGTGAAAAAAGCTGATGATGTCTAACTAGCTGAACAGATGTTCCTCAAACATAGGTAAGAACCATCCAGATTATATTAGCGTTCAAATAAAAACCGTTTTGAGATGTGTCCATCCGTTAAGGAGCTAGGATGCCTCAGACAGACAGATATACAGATAAAGGCTTCAAACTTATAACTCCCCTCTTTTTGCATGAGAGGTTTAAAAAACTCGATCATTTCATATCAAACAAATAATCTCGTGTGTGATATTTTAATAACAGTGGCTGCCATAGTGAAAACTAAGACTAGTACTGTGAGTATTATAATATGATTAATGATACGCTCTAACAATAGATCTCGCAAAGCGAACAAGAGAACAAAAAAACTTATTACAAACATAAAAAATGTAGCAAATAAAAAGTCAATTTACTTGGTTTGCATGCCAAATACAAGACGTCACACGGCAAGCAAAATATCTACATGTGTATATATTGTAACAAAGTGGTTATATTCTATATATTGTATCAATTGGAATGATTATTTTAATTTTAAATAGTACCTCCTTTTTCCAGGTAAGTCGCTTCTTAAAAACTCTAACATCGCCTTGGTTTTGAAATTACTTACCCTCACACTTTTTGCCGTTGACACTGAATGTGATCTTATCCATTGCTGCGTTCAAATAGTATAATAGTTGAGCGTTATTTTCCGAGCATTGAAATAGTCATGTGTAGACGTAATTATGGACACGGAAAGACCGCTTCATCTATTTAAAACACTCGGAACACTATCGTGTACTTAAACCATACATTTTAAATATTTATAAATATCGCGACGCGATGGTGCACGTCTCAGTCGGTGTTGATTATTAGTAACTGCTCATTCTGAAATATTCACATAGCAGATTGTTTCAGTTAGGTACCTAATGTAGAAAATTGAGTTTCCGTCGGCACGCACCACACACGCTTGCAAATTTAACAATCCTACTTGTTATACAGCGTGGCGTGTTTCATAGATTTAGTGAAACTATTATTTTTCACTTGTTGTATGACTTTAATATACAGGGCCATCCGTAAGGTGTATTTCTATAGTAAAAAGGTTTGCTAGCCTAAAACATTTAAAAACTGATTGGCTCTGAACACTGAAATATCTACAAGAAAACATATTCTGTTGGACGTACAATGAGCCCAATCTCTGTGGTCTCGTTGAACACGCAGTGACGGAAGACAACAATTGGTCTAGATCTAAAAACCATACAGCTAAACAAATATGAGGTAACCTTGCCTACTTATGATAGAATTCATTTGGATCGGTACTGGTAGAAAGTGAACGCCTACAGCTGTTTACAAAAAAATTCGTGTAGCGTACGCTAGCAAAAATATACATTAGGACGGAAATTTTCTTTTTAAAATTTAAATAATATTAGCATTGAAAGTGACAACCTTAAATGAAAACTAAAAATCACTGTAGATATACCTATCCGTGGAATTAGTGTAGAAAGCAACCACCTAATACGGCTGACTATTGAAATAAAAAGAAATAAACGGAAAAAATAAAGTAAAATAATATCGTAACGAATGAACCTATGTCGATGTTGATTACTCTAAAATAAAAAACTAACTACAGATGTATCACTGACGCTATTTATCCCGTGGTCGAGCAAAGGACAACCGTTTCCTCATGCTCCTAAAGATGCCCTATTAAATAATAATTCAACGTTTATGCTTCCTGCCACAATCATCATCATCATTTCAGCCGAAAGACGTCCACTGCTGTACACGGGCTTCCCCCAAATGTCGCCATGTGGACCGTCCATGTACCGCTTGCATCCAACAGATTGCCGCAAGATTCTTCAAGTGATCGGTCCACCTCGCGGGTAGTCTGCCCAAGCCTCAGCCGTCCTGTCCTGTCCTGCGAGCTATGTGGGGTACATTGCTCGCAGGACACTGCCACTTAAGTTTTGCAATTCTTTGAGCTATGTCGGTTCCTCTCATTCTTTTGGGTATATCCTCATTTCTGGGTGATCTTGTGCCTTCTTATGGGGTCCATTGTGAGCGAGCACGTCTCAATGCCGTAAGTCATCACTAGCAACTCACACTTTCGCCTTGAGACTCTGTGGTATTTTGCACGAGAATGCATGAATCTTGAATAAATAGTTAACGTTTAAATATTTGTTTAATCAATTTTTTATGTATTACGTTAGTGTGTTGTATAAGTTGTAGAACTAATAGTAGAGGAAGAACTAATTCATAGGATTTACATCATTTTTTTTAATGGCAAAACTAAAATATAATCTGATTTGTTACAAAAAACTTCCAATAACTTTTCGGTGGGTGCTCCTGGTTTCAGGACGCAGAGAATATTACACCGCCACCGCTTAGTTGTATCTGAAGTTGCTGTTGCACTCATCTTCGAAGGTCACAGCTAAATATACAAAGATAAAACAAAAATTCCTTCGAGCCGACTGGATTCCAACTAGCGTCTGTAGCCTCAAAGTGGCTACGTGGCAACGTGGTTATTTTCATACTGTTTTTCTATTTGTTTGTTTCGGGTATCATTTTGTACAAGTAGTTTTTCATTCTCATTTTATGCCGTCCAAAAAAAGGTCAGATCAAAAATATCCCTGCGCGCATGAAAAGATTGAATGCGTGTTGTGTGTCAAGATTGTAGCAAGTGGAAGTCTGTGGTTTTTAGCTACCCCATTGGGAAAAGGACTCGAGTCGTACGAATGAAACTAATTTTGGTTATAATTTATTTAGTCCTTCTCTTCTTCATTGTCGAAGGAGCATTGTGGCTTCGAAGGGCAGCTTCTATTTAGGTAGAAGTGTTCTAGTACCTCATAAATTTCCCATTGAAACGTTAATAACTCAGTGAGTACATTTAATTTTATAAATTTGGATATTATAATGTATACCTAGTACAGGCGTAAATACGCGCCTAGACGTCGAGTTGCGGACAGCAGCCCGTTACACCGAGTACCTAGTACATAATAAATACATATCAGCATACAAAATTTTGATATTTTATCATATAAAAACATCACAATTTTCTCGTTACTTTAAAATAAATAATATCATTTATTATAATAACCTATTAAATCGTCTAATGACATTAGACGCTCACTTTGAGGGGAAAGGAACTATTACGAAGCGGTTCAGGAATAGCTTTTTCAAATGAAATAAGAAACGTGAAATGTAAAAAGTATAGCATGACAAATTAATTTTTTATATGTTACCGGCTATATGGGGATGTAACAGAACCTAAGCAGGCGCTCGGAGAGGTGAAAATACGTTGCCCGCATTGAGCAGTCGTGCCAAACTTGAATGCGGTTCAGTCCATAAATGTTAGTAGTGATGTTAGTAGACCGAATCTCAACATCAAGAAAAAGAAAACCAAGTATATGGCCATAACAAAACAAACGTTCATTGACAGCTTGTTACGCAACGGACAGAAATTAGAAAAGTACAAGAATATAAGTACTTAGACTGTTATTTGATGATCGTGTTGGCCACAGTCTTAAAGTAAGGTGCCGCCACATTCAAGAAGCGGGAAATGCTTTCTTCAGAATGACGACCCTGCTCTGTAATAGAAGTCTTAACGTCGGTCCCGCGCTCGACTGGCTCATTGTTGCATCTTCTCCATTCTCTTGTACGGAGCAGAAGCTTGGACACTCACAGAATCTATGTGCAAAAAAGCCTTCGAAATGTGGGTGTATAGGAGAATGTTGAGAGTATCGTGGAGAGACAAAGTCACGAACGAAAGGGTGCTGCAGCTGGTTAGTCGAAAACGAGAAGTGTTGATAACATCAAAAGAAGGAAACTGGAGTAACTGGGTCATATATAGAGAAAACCAAAGTACGACTTATTACAATTAATAATCCAAGGCAAAATACAAGGAAAGAGAGGTGTAGGAAGAAGGAGAATATCCTGGCTTAGAAATTTGCGCCAGTGGTTCAATAACACCCGTTCATTATTCAGAGCTGCAGTGTCCAAAGTTCAGATTGCCATCTCCGACCTTCATTAGAAGATTGACATGAAGAAGAAGTAATGCTTGCAATGCTGCTTGATGGACGAATTAGGTAAGGTGACAGTACTTCCCTAGACGAACTCTTTCACAAGGAGCTCTATACTGATACTTACTTGATGAAGAAGAAGATGTAAGTACGAGTAGTAGGTATCCTGTGAGGGAAGCCTTAGCTGTCCATCGTCGTTATTTGTATACAGGCGTAGTTTTCAGTGCAATTGCTATTTTATAATGTTCGAGTATCTACTGATTGTCTATTGTTTTAATAAACGTGTATTTAAAAACAATGTTTGGGTGTCCAGTTTTTAGGTTTTCGTGGTTGTTTCGCATAGGAAATGAAACTATTGTTTCCGGATCTAAATCGCGTATATCTGTTTCTTGAAACTATTGAATCGTTCAGTTAATTGATATGAAACGTCCGGTGTTACGAAAGCGCATAGTGTACACGAAAAATGGATATACCTACATAAATATTTCAGCGAGGACATACGGCCAGAAGCTAATACAAAATGCAATATAATGCAAAATCATACAAATACAGCATTTCTCACGCAATCGTGAGAAATGCTGTAGCGTGATATTCAAAGTAACGTAAAAAACGATCGTTCGCCTAAGTTTGAATCTAGATGTGCGGGGATTGTGTTATTAATTGTTACCATCCATAAAGGTAAGTACTAATATTTGGTAGCTGGGGGGCCAGAACTATTCTCAGTTTGGCGGGGGTAAACAATTGTTTTATGTAAAATTTTATGAATAAATAAAAATAAAAAAAATATGAAATTTTGGTGGCTATATTATTAGGGATTCAAATAAGGTTATAATCGAAGCGTTAGACATTTTCAATATTGATTTTGACTATTTTCAATCTATACATCACATGGAGCGAAGCTATGGAGAAGCAACGAGAAGCACTAGCAGTGTCTTTGGACATTTCTAAAGCATTTGATATTAAAAGTAGAAAGCATTAA
Organism: Hyposmocoma kahamanoa; assembly: GCF_003589595.1. Taxonomy (NCBI): domain Eukaryota; kingdom Metazoa; phylum Arthropoda; class Insecta; order Lepidoptera; family Cosmopterigidae; genus Hyposmocoma; species Hyposmocoma kahamanoa. The sequence goes on along the minus strand of NW_020654972.1, from coordinate 11,814,314 downwards.
ATCATGCCATGAGTTATGTACTAGTGTTAGTAGAATGACACGTATTTCTATCGAAAGGTTAAAAGGACAGGTTCTTCACGTAACAGATATTTAAACGATGACTGTGTACCAAGCTTCTTGGATAAGATATCAGACTCATCACAGTTAAACGAAAATAATTTGAATGATATTTTGATTCAGTCTGCCAATAGTGATAGTAACACCTTTCTCAACAAGCCTTTTACATTGAATGACTTATACATATCACTGTATGAAAGATACAACACCAGGATTGGACAACATACCAGAGGACAGAAAATGTTATTGAATATTTAAGATAAACTTTGGAATTATTTAGTCATACCAGACTCATGGAAAATTCAATGTGTCCTTCCCATCTTAAAACCAAATGAAGCTGTAGATAATTCTACATCCTTAGAATAATAACGCATAGAAACCTACCTACCGCACACGCTAAGTGAGTCAAATTAATAGACGTTTTCGAGGAGTTTGAGAATGCTTATTACGAATGTAGCATTAATTTCTAAATCTAAGATGGTTGACAGGAATTTTCAAAAATTGATTTTTGTTAATCCATAAGGAAATGGCATGGCATTTATATCTGAATACACGATGGCGGACAAGACTTTTCTAATTTCTAAATCCAAGATGGCACAAACGATTTTTGAAATAATGGCAAGTTGGGTATCGTTTTCGAGGTATTTGAGGGTGCTTTACGAATATAGCATTTCTCGAAATCATACTCAAGTCCCTGCCATTAGGGTCGTAATTCCAGTGCTTGAAATCGTACTCAGATCCCGACTTGAGCATTGAGTAGAGTTCTGGAATACGACCCTTTGACACCGACTGAGCTCTCGACTCTCGACTACAACTTGTGAACATCAACTAATATTAATTAAGAGATTGCTCAAACTAACTCGGTTCGATATTTCTCTCCATATAATTCGTACATCTGTCCTGTATATTGAATAAATAAAATAAAAATCACGTCAATCGGTCGCTCCGTTTCGAAACGAAAGTAGACACAAACAAACAAATAAAAAGGCAACAGACACAGTTTCGCTTTTTAATGGTTATTAGTATTCCTAGATAGGTAATATTCGTAGATAATAGACCGCGGGCAATCATGTTTTAACAAGTTTTTGTTAAATAACCCGATTTGTGCATTCTTGTATCAGTCGGCTGGTTCATAGAATACTTGTTCTTACAGCTGTGTGAATATAGTTTTATATTTAGAATGTGTTTTAAAATAGGAAATTAGAAAGAATAGAACATCTTGAGAGTTCGAGATGTAACCTCAGTAAGAAAATATGTAAAAAAGTACAATAAACCAAGCTTTAAAGATCATCCCAGTTTATATTTATAAAAGTACCTCTCGCTACGCAACACGAGCTACGTCTAAGTTTACAGTACGTACCTTCCTCTTCAATATTCATCAATAGGTATTACAAAACTTTTACCACATACAAACACAGAATTGGGTTGAAAGATTACTTTTAATCAGGAGCGCTTTTTGTTCCCGTCTAGTGGTGTAACGGTTATTAAGCTTTAACAATGCACGTTTTGCAGATGAATGTAACAAAATTGTTGAAATCGTTTTGATCGATTTTTGCTTAGAAATACACCTCTGTGCAATGACTGAATGATTGCCACTAGCTTACACGGGCTTTGGGCGTGCGTGCGTGCGTGCGTGTGTGTGTGTGTGTGTGTGTGTGTGTGTGTGTGTGTGTGTGTGCGCGTGTGTGTGTGTGTGTGTGTGTGTGTGTGCGCGTGTGTTAACCTGTTGCCATAGATTAGGAAAGTAGTGTTTTTAGAGCAAGTGTTCTAATAGATCTTCGGTTTCCTCATACGATTTCGACTGCAGCCATTTTGATATAACTTGTTTACAGTCTCTATAACTTTTGGCGTATATTTCTAATTCCTTATTAATTAAAGTGTACAAATGGGCCGATCATTTGTTTAATTGTCTGTTTGCAAATGTTGTATTTACTTTAGGTACTTCTACCACAATGTCTTTCCTTCTCTTTGAAATGTTTAGATCACATTTTAGAGACCTATGTTATCTGAGTACAGTTTGAGTTATGTAGAGTTTTCTTACAGTGGCTAAATTTGATAATTGATACAAACTGCTAGTGGCAAATAGTATTTTTTTTAAATACATTATTTTAAGCAAATTGCGTTGCGCACGTTCCAACTCGAGAAAAAGAGTTTTAGCAGCTCCACCCCTAAAGGACTACAATAAATCAATACAGATTGAACCAAACTCACGTATATTTCCTTAAGTATATCCCTAGACGACGAGACTCGCGGACCAGCGACTGGTCCCGGCACTACATATCTTAGTGTTTTAAAAATCCAATTAAGTTTTCTCACTCTTTTAATGACATGTTCGAGGTGTGGATACCACGAGAGTCGCTGGTCCACAAGAACACCCAAATATTTTGATTGTGCAACTTTAAAGCTATATGCTGTATATGCTAAGCAAGATGACGACGGATTTCGAGCTTCGTACAATATCTCTTTGTTAATTGCTCAAAAAGGCAAACCACACAACATCGGAGAAGAGTTAATTTTGCCAGCAATAAAGAAAGTACTGTGCTTCATAAACCGGCCGCAGATATTATCCGGAAAATTCCTTTGAGTAATAATTCTGTGCAAAGACGAATTGATGAAATGGCTGAAAACATTGAAGAATCATTGTGCAATCATCTGAGGACTAGTCAATTCTCAATTCAGCTCGATGAGTCCACTTTACCAACTAATGAAGCATTGTGCTGTCTTACGTGAGGTTTATTAAAGATGAGAAAATATGTGAAGAACTATTGTTTGCTAGAAATTTAGAGACCGGTACAAAAGGCGAAACCATATTCAATACATTGGAAAAGTTTTGTGATGAGAAAGAGATTCCCTTGAAATATATTATATCAGTTGCTACGGATGGCGCTCCGGCTATGACAGGGTGTCATAAAGGCTTCATAGCGTACTTAAAAAATAAAATTCTAGATGTCCTTGCTGTACATTGCGTTATTCATAGACAACATTTGGTTGCTAGAAATTTAAAAGAACGACTATTTCAACCACTGCAATATATCATCAAAGCAGTCAATGAAATCCGTAACAGCTCTTTGAATGATAGATTATTTCATCAGCTTTGTGTTACTAATGACGAAGATTTCAACCGTTTGTTGTTTCATACTGAAGTTCGTTGGCTATCAAGAGGCAATTGTCTGACTCGATTTTACAACCTGTTTGATTCTGCGATAGAGTTCTTGGAAACTAAAGATGCAGAATTGCGCAACAAGCTCATTACATCAAAGAATGACATAGCTTACATGACAGACCTGTATAAATTGTTCAACGACATGAATCTCCAACTGCAAGGCCATGAATTTAATTAAAACAAAAAATATCGTTGCTGCTTTCGCAGCCAAACTGCTTCTACACAAAAAGAATATGGGCAGGCGTGAGTTTCACAATTTTCCGAATTTATCAGTATCCTACAGTATCGACGACTTGTTTGCCTACTGCCAACATTTGGAAAATCTCCACATTGACTTCACTGAACGATACCAGGACATTTTGAACTTGGAAATACCAGCCTGGGGTTGGATCCGTTTTCTAATGTCAACACAGCAATATCACCTCAGCTGAAAGAAGAACTTATAAAATTGACAACGAACGAGGAAATAAAAATCAAGTTCAAAAATGGCTACCAAGAATTTTGGCTACAAAAACCGATCCCGCAATTGTACCCTGGATTGTGGTCGATCGTTCAACGATTCTTGATAGCATTCCCATCGTCATGTTTGTGTAAACATGGTTTTAGTGCTGTGACAACGCTGCTTACTAAAAAAAGAAATCATTTGCATGTTACCGAACGTGGTGACTTGCGGTCGTTCTTGAGTAAATTGGAACTTGATATCAACAAACTTATTAAAACAGCATCACATTCATCCTTCACATTAGTTTTTATATTAGAATCGATTATGTTTATTTTATTTTGAATAAAAGGTACTCTATCTGAATACTATAAGGTTGCGTTTCAATAATCATTCTCATTGGCAGGTGTAGCCCGTAAGAGATTACTTGAGACCTGAGCGCCGTTGTGTACTACCAACTGCGCTTAGGTCTCAAGTCAACTCTTGCGGGTTATAGTAAAAGTCTCGTTTAGAATGAATGTTTAATCTCCGCTAAAAAATAATTTATTCTCAAAGTGCGCAGTAGATAAAATAAGTTTGGGAACCCCTGATATAGACCTATTTCTTTATGCTCAGTTATTAAATTATAAAGTAATCGTCCAGTTATTGCTAACTTAAGAGTGGACCCTCTACCTTGTGTATTTTTATACCGTATAAATAAATAAGTTTAAAACACTTCAACGGAATAATTCACGAAAATAAAAAAACATAATTAATAATTGCCGCAAGGTCAATAAGCTTTAATAGCAAAACGTAAAGGAAATCGGTGTAGTTTATATCGTTACTAATTAGTCTGCGTGTACATAATAGTAAATAATTCGCATAGAAATTAAACAAAGCACACAATTATCCTTCAGAGGGATATCTAGAAGGTTAAAATTGAATTTAATTGCGCGATAATAAAATGGTAAATTATAGCAACTTAAGTAATTATAATATTATACGTAAAATGTTAGTTATAAATAAAAGATGACTAGGTTAGGACCTACACCTCACCTATTACCTCAACAGAATGAGAATAGTAGTAATTTGTGGAAGGTATAGAATTACTGGAATGAAAGTGCAGTTTTTTGGCTATAATTTTATCTACATTCATACAACAACGCAACAACACACAACACAACTGTATAACAATGACAGCAGACTATTGTCGATGTAGAAACCGAACTACTTTATTGAAATTCCAACAAAGATAATTGTACCTGGAGAAAGCGGATAACGGACATTATTTTTTCTCCTCTAAATCCTCTACCTCGTATAGAAGCACGCCCTCTTTGCATTCCTCGACCCGCTCCGGGTCTCCCCTTTGTCCTTGACCTAGTCTTAGGCCTTGAGCCCTGCACTCGAATGACTTATGTCCTGCTTTCCCGCAAGAATAACAGTTAAAGAACGCATTCTCGAAATGTTCTTTGCTCGCTGTTTTGTCATTATCGTTTTTCGCTTTCGTTTCTGCATCTAACAGTCTTGACTTTACAAACTCTTAATTTATCTTCTTATCTGTCGCCATCGTTTCTATTGCAGTTATAACTTGGTCGTTGTTGTATGTTTTCGGCATAGACGACAATAAATAACAAAGTTGGTCTTCTTCGTCTACTTTTACATCAGTCGCTGCTAAATCATTTATTAAGACTTCAACTTTCATAAGATGCTCTTAAAGAGACTCGTTGTCTTCCCACTTGAAGGTTATGAGCCTCATTTTTAAATAAAATCTATTATATGAGCTTTTCCTTTTAAAAATTCCTCCAAGGTGTTCCAGCATTTTCTTTGCTGTTTCGCCCTTTTTTACAATGTCTATACATTTATTTGTCCGATAAGCATTGGACTATTATGGATCAAGCTCTCGCATCGTCTCTTTCGTTGTTGGGCAAAATTCCACTTTTTTTCTCTAACAATAGCAGTCGAAATTTCCAGTTACTCAAATCTGATTTCTCATTTAATATTGGACGTACGGTTGCCGCGGTCGCCATTTTCTTCGTCTTTTATTTTATGTATTTTTGATTTTAATTTATTTATAGATCATTTATGTACTTTTGTTGTGGACCCCAACCCAATTAAATAATTAACCATTTATATTTATTTATACGCTCTGATGCCATGTTAACCTCTTCATGGACAGTACCGAAATAATACCGCACACCAAAAGTCACTACTTTTCTTTATACCATAGTGACCATATTGATTCAACATAATTATTACGCTTTATCACTGACGGCTGATCCCGTTACATTCATAGCAGCACTGTAAACTGTTCTTGCAAATGTTTCTTGTGCAATAATAAGTACGGCTATGACAGCAGTGCAGATATTTTAGTTAATTTATTTCAGAAAAAAAAAGTTTAAATCTATACATTAAAATAGCGTACACCGTAAAATAGCGTAATCCTTACAGTATAAGAAGACAAATAAAAGTTATTATATACTACAATTCCAAAAGAAACAATTACTAATTAGATTATATTTAAGCAGTGATGAAGGTTATTTATTTACCATTTGAATAATTAAATCACAGTCTGGAAAGTAGTAAGAGACGTGATTTTAATTACTAATAGTACACTGTATGTATCGTTTAGTTGTTCATCAAATTTAAACGAAAATTAAGTAAATAATTTCACCTGATAGCAGAAAATACCTACCTAACAAACCTGGTTTAATTAATTATTATTTATCTATCATAGAATAAGGTTTCTGCAGTACACATTATTGGTTTATTGAATTACTAAAAAACTACGCATTTAGAGAAAAAATGAGGGATTTTTTACTGTCTGAAAGTTCCAGCGCGAAAATAAACTACACAACCACGGTCTTATATATACGGTCTTACATAACCTCATACAAACATGTCGGTATTCACCGTACTGTCTTAGTGTGCACACATTAAATATGTGTGTGTAATGTCCACAAATGTATCTCAAATAAATCATTTAATTTTGTCAGTACATTCTTGATAGTTCTCTATGGAGAAGCAGTAGGCGGCAATTACGTATAAAAAAAGCACTTGGAATTCGCACGGTAAAACCCGTATTAGTTTTTATAAGATCAATATATCGAAACGGAATGGCCCATTACTGTCCATATTCGAATTTTTCATTTTACGGTAAACGCGGTTACTGTTCATGAAAGGGTTAAGATTATTTGAAGTTGAAACACTTTATTAGGTTGAAAAAACGTTTAATCTGTGTGCACCACTCAGAATTGAATATCTATTATTGGTTGTCATGGTAATGGCGGGAATAGTGCTGAGACTATAGAAATGCGCTCAACAATTACTCGCATTGGCAATTTGGCAATCTCAGTAGGCATTTTTCCTTTTAAAACTACATTAGTCCATCCTATTCACAGAGTGGACCTACTGATAATGTCAACAACCCATGCATTTCCATTTAGTCCGCGCTGTCGAAAGTCTTGGAAATGAAACAATGAACAAGCAACTTTTGAATTATTTGGATAAATTTAAAAGAATCTCTGATAACCAATTTGGATTTACATCAGGTCTATCCACCGAGGATGCAGTTCTGAGCTTGACAAATCATATAGTGAAGTCTTAGTAATAAAACAAAATGTATAGGAATATTTCTTGATCTCTCCAAGGCCTTCGATACCGTGTGAATTCCCATCTTTACAAAGCAAACTTGAAGTTGTTTGTGCCAGAGGGCTTTTGCTGAAATTGTTTGCCAGTTACTTGAATCAGCACACTCAAACTGTCAAAATTGACAAATATTATAGCGACAAATTATCAATAACCTACGGGGTTCCGCACTAAGTATATTGGGGTCCACCTTGTTTAAAATCTATATAGAGATTTATGTCAGCTGCGCATACCCGGCTGCAACACATTTTCATACGCGGACGCTACAGCTCTAATTGTCACTGGGTCATGCTGATCAAATGCCAAATTACATGCGAAACAAGCAGTGCAAACAGCAGTGGATTGGTTTAACATTAACCTATTAACAATCAACGTTAACAAGACTCAATATAATATTCCCTTTTCGATGACAAGCACCTCCAAACAACCAGAGAGCTTTTCCATTGTGGTGGATATTCGTTCTTTAACAACTAACTCCTGTCAATGTATGAATATTTATACAACCAATTTTGTTATATCTGGGAATCCCCATTGATCAGGCATTAAATTGGTTGAGAGTCAAAAAGCTCATATTTGTTATGAAAAAACTTCGACATACAGCTGATCGCAACATCCTAATCATGCTTTACGAGGCACTTTATCATTTTTTATCAAAATGGAAGACATCAGTTAAATTTTGACGGCTGGCGGCCATCTTTATTCGCCATTATCACGGTGCGAAATAAGACGGTGATAACAAATTTAAAATAAAACGGATTTCTAATAAGGACCGTGACTCACGTACGTTTTTTATAATCGTATTTAAATGTGGTATAAAGACTTCTGTCGTTATTTTGTGTTTTGGTATTGTTTTAAGCATCTAAACAAAACACAATCGTAAAAGAATGACATAACGTCAATTGAAAAATTGTAAGTGTTTATTACTGGATCTCATTTAGCTATTTACCCAATCATGGACATTTTTGTCCATAATCGGATTTTATCATTAAAGAGCTTTATTTGTGTATATCGTCTTTATAAAGCCAGACTTTTAATTTAGTTTATAGCTTGTTACATTATTTTAAGTCTACACTGTAATGGAAACAGTGTCTGTCCCTGGTCATCCATTACTGGATTTTATTTTTTAGACATGGCACTGAAGCGAATGACCACCCATTGTTACCAGTCACAAATGGGTTAGGTATATGAAACGTCACACATTCGTTTAAGTACCAAGAAAGATCTCGTTTTTTAGATTGAATTTGGTAATTTGGCTAAATAGTTAATCGTTCATGTTTAGGTGTCCATGGGTGGAAACGATCCATGGCGGGGTGTCCGTGATTGGAAATTGGGCTGTTCATATAAGGATACTCAAGCAGGGTCTACTTTTTCTCGAATAACAATGTTTTATTATTAATTGATATGATTAAAGCAATTTCAATCGTTATTTGAAGACTTTTTAATCAATTAAACCTTTCGTCGAGTTCCACAGGACAACTCATTCGAAATTAAAAGACTAAAACAAAAATAAATCCTTAAACCGTCCATGATTGATTCCGCTACCTTAGGTGTTTTTCATACTCAATACAATTTGTTCAAAAAATCATATTATCACCTGATGCATTTACAGGAGAATGCTTAGGCATTCGCAAATACATAGAATATATAATAATAATGAAATTAAACAAATCAGTTATATTTACCTATTCTAAAAATTCATTACAAGCTATTCAAACTCCCATTTGTGAGTCCAACAGTTCTAAAGGTTTAAAATGAAGCTTAGTTATTCTGTTATCTGTGATATTAGAGAAAAATTTTAAAAAGAAAATAATTCTAAAATTAAAATATGATTTCAGCTAAGTTTCTGATAGAGCTATAACTAAAGGATCATATTTATTAACAATATAAATGAAGTCACTTTTTCTAGTAAATATACTTCGACATTTCCATTGTATTATCCTGGAATCCATTATCATTCGGAGATTTATTAAAAATTTTATTCAAACAGGCAACGTGAGACGGTTTTAAGACATTACTTTTAATTAGTGAATTGAAGAAATTTAGCAATAGGTCAAGACTTGGGATTGATTAGATTCTACGTCCTCGGTTCTATGTGTCAGGGCGCAACCATTAGAAGATGCAGGGATTTGAATTTCTTTAATTAGAGCATTGTGAGCCGCGCGGTCATAGCCTTTGTATATTTTAGGAGGAGAACGTGGTTTTAAAAATACAGTTTTTTTATATGACACAGGACTAACATTGTTGGTAGCGGTACTTGGTCTATTAATTGTATTGCTCTAGAAGGGGCTGTACTTAAAATATTTGCATATGATTTGGAGTTTGGATACACCCAGGAGAGTGAAATTTACAGGCTTCTATGTAAGAGATACAGTTTGAGGCATGGTGTGTTTAATTTGTATTTGGCGATTAAATTCGGGACATGCTTTGTTTGTGGCAAAATGAAACTCAGAACATATGATGCATGAAGCTACATCTTCATCAACAGTACATGAATCTCCAGTATGACCTTGACCACATTTATAGCATCTACGAGCTGACCGACACTTGTAGCACTGAATTGTAGGAAAAGTATATATATCTACAGGTAAACAGAATTGTAACAAATGTATACTCTCTTAGGAACAACTTGGCCATTAAAGTTAAGTACTACGAATTGAGAAGGCTTCCATGTAGGAGATCCACCAACTTCCACTTTATAACTCCCGCCTCGTACGAAGTTTTCCGCGCTTTTTTCGCTTCACTACCTTTTTTTTAAAATAATGGCACTAAAATACTTTGTGCCAACGTCAAAGTAATAGGTTAGGAAACGGACGGAAGGAAAACCAAAAAGGGAGGGAAACATGATCAGGAGAGCTAAGTTTGGAGGTAATTAATATATATAAAAGAAATATTATAATTTGAAATATGTATAAATTACACAAAGTAAATAAATACAAGGACAAAATATTTATACTATTTTTATAAATGAATGTAATAAATTATAATAGAAAATAGGATACATAAGGAGGCATGACACACGGGTAGGCAAAGGAACATGTAAAGATAGGAGTTGTTGGAGGAAGAAGAACGCTCAAACCGGGAACATGAGAAAAAGATGTGATCTAGGTGCCCTACGTCATCACCACACTCGCAAAAATCGCTGTCTATAATATGAAGTCTAGCTAGGTGGAGAGGAGTGCAAAGTGCATGTATGTCCAAGACGCATGCGAGTAATTATAGAAATAGAGTGTTTGGATGACTTTATCTTAAAAAACCATGGCTTTATGGGGATGTGAGGTTGAATATTAAAGTAAAATCTACCTTTCGATCGAGCACTCTCTTCCCAAAGAAATCAGACATGAACAGTGCTAGAGAAGGAGATCGATGAACACGTGTTTGAACATTGTGAATTTTACGAAAACTTTTGATGAGGCATGGAATAGTTTTATGAATCCAATAGCGAGATTGAAGAATATAATTATTTAAAGTATGAAATTTAATAAGAAGCTGATGATTTGAAAATTGCATAGCCCTTATGAGAAATCTGTAACTTAAAGAATGTCTTCTAAGATGGAGTGGAGGGTCGCCACATTCCACTTGTAGAGCATTGATCGGGCTATTTCATAGCGCCTGTCTTAATTCTAAGAGCCTTTGACTGAATAGAGTCCAGTTTTTTAAGTCCTGCAACACTACGTCCTACCAGTAGAAACGTGCCATAATCTAGTACACTTCTAATCACTGCATTATAAAGAAGTTTCAGACAAAATGGATGGCCCCCCACCACACTCCTGATAGACATCTCATCATGTTTAGAATAGAATAGAATAGAATAGATACGTTTAATTGCCAGAATACAGTAATTACAAAGGTCTTAAGTAAAATTAGGTTCATTGTATTCAACTTGCAAGCAGATGTGCAAATATTAATGGGATTCAATGTTTCTTTAGTCTCTATAGTTTCTAATTAATGTAATGAATTTGTAAATTCTAAGTATTCTTTATTACTATAGAAGCAATGTGTCAAAAGCCATTTTGTCAATTTTATTTAAAAGTATGTCCTTGTAACAATTTAATTCCGTTTGGTAATTTATTCTAAATAATTAGACACATGTTGAAGCAGTTATTCTTATAAATTACTTTATGGCAACGAAGTTGGTATAAGAGATTCATAATTTTTGCTCTAGTTTGCCTTTGAGTGTTTTAAAATATTAAGGAGGAGAGTTGACAAATACGCAGATATCCCTTATGTACATGCATGGCAAAGGTAATATGTTCAGCCTTTTGAGCAGCGGTTTGCAACTGTCATCGAAACACGCACCGCAAATTGCTCGAATACATTTCTTCTGGACTTTAAACGCTCTTTCTAAGATTACTGAGTTGCCCCATAGTACAAGACGTAGCTGAGGACGGACGAAACGTAACCGTGATAGGCCGTCAACGCAGCTTCTCGCGAGACAGTTTGCCTTAGTCTTTGTAAAGCGTAAACAAATCTGTTTAGGTTCATGCACATCTGTTCGATGTGTTCCTTCCAGTTAAGGTTCTTGTCGATTGTTAACCCAAGAAAGTTAAATGTGTCTACTTCATCTACAGTATCAGAGTTGTAATTAATTTTAACCGGTATGGGATTTGAGTTGTAAGATCTAAATGTCATAACTTTGGTTTTACTTAAATTAATATTCAAGTCATTGATGTCCATCCAACTTATTACGTCTGTCAGTGCTTTATTTACGTCAGTGTTAAAAGTCGCTTTGTTTTGGCATTTTATTATAAGAGTTGTATCGTCAGCAAATTGTATACAATTATGATCAATAGCATGTGGGAGATCGTTAATGTAGCGTAGGAACAGTAACGGACCCAAGACGCTACCTTGCGGTATTCCAGTATTAGTCGTCTTAAGATGTGATCTAAAAATTTGTTTTTCTAATCTATTATTGTGTTTGTTTTTTGTTAATCTACTTGTTATGTATCCAGATTTGCGTTATGCAAATAAATACACATACCTAAAACGTCAGTTCAATGCCCTTGCAGTCACGCACCCCGGAACGCGCGACCCGTGCATTGCAACGTGACCGATGCAAAACTCGTCATTTTAATTATAATTATGAGACACTTTTCGGCCCAACGTTCCTAACATCGGACGTAGACTAAATTCCTTTAGTTAAGATCTTTTTTCGTATAAGTACTTTTAGACCTAACGTACCTAACTTCGGACGTTCTTAAAATTATTTAGTTTAAGAAATACATTTGTGGAAATTTAATATAGTTATTCATCATATTTTCTCGTCTTTACTTCATCTCCACTGCGGCCACCCTATATAAAGTGCGCAGTCTTGGAATTGTAGAGTCAGTAGTAGTTGATTTATCTTAGTCTCGCTGCTGTTTTTCGTATCGCACGAAAAAATCTACAATTACGTACCTACGGAGAGGCTGGCATTCGGAGGTGAAGAGGATCCCTATCCAAACATCGATAGAACAAGGTTCCAGACAAAGAAAATATGCAGATATTGATGTAAGTACACATATCCTATTGGTTGCCAATTTCCTATTTGATCCATTCCCCATTTTTTTTTCTTTCTTTATAAGAGCCTTATTAATCATTCAAAAATTTTTACCCTAATTCAGCCCGACTTAGGACTAGTTCTACCGATAGATTTGACAGACGTAACCTTCGTTTTACGCAAATTGATGCTGCTAGAAATTTATATACTATTGTAGAAGATTTAGAATCAGATTGGTCTATACATAGTAGTGTAAAATATTCAAAATTTAATATGACTGGCGCTATTTTTACACGGTTCATAAAACACTTCAAAATATTTTTGAATTTGAAGAGAATGTTCATGTCAGTTTTTGTAATTTGTTTGACCAGTTAGAAGCATCTTACATCTCACTCCTGAAAAAAATATCGGTATTTAAATAATTTTTAAAATAATATAAATATCACCGGTAGTGTTTCATGTATTTCAATTATAAATATCAAATCCGACAATTAGTAATACTTTACGTACCGGAACCTATTCAAGTGCATTCAACGAGCAAACTACGCAATTTACAAAAGTCAGTGTCCGAACGCGTGGTGTCACATCGCGTAATTTGATTAATTTATGTAGTGAATATGAACATGTATTTTACCTAGAAGAAAAAGTTACATTTACTAACCGCATTAAGCACAAAATACATTAATTGATGAAATACCCGTACACAATAATTCCTATAGATATCCCATGTTCACAAAAATGACATTAGAAAGTAAATACATTTTTACCTATTCGCGTTAAGAGAAGCTTATTGAACCCGCTAAGTGCAATCATTCAAGAAATTACAGGTAACCTTAACCAGATATATGCCCTTCGATGTGAACACGCTTTCAAAATTTTTAATAAAAACGAAATAAGCATTTCTGACGCCTTTACTAAATATATTACGTTATGGAAGTGAACACATAGCAGACTAAAATTTTAACAAATCTCAAAAATAATAAGTTTTTTTTTTTTTTTTTTTTATACCTGACAGGCAAATGACTCCACTCCACCTGATGTTAAGTGGAAAGTGGTATCCAAACGCGAAGGAACCTAGTGCAGCGATGGAAGTTACGTAAGGCTCTTTCTGACGTCATAAATTTGACGAATTCAGTTAATGTGAGCTAAGTATCAGATACATGTGCTCAACTTGCTAAATTTTTCAATGTTTTAGGTGAAAAAGTGCAAGATCTGGCTAGTACATTATTTAGACTTGAGAATATTTTAGTTTTCAGCAGTACTAAATTCATGCATCAGACAGTTGCAAAGTCTCATGATTACTTTGAAAAAATATTATCAACATGGAGACATAATTTATTTAGACATTAGGAATTATTACGACATTATTCGTTTATATTACATATTTCTAATTATCTACATAGACTATTTTGACTTATACATGCTAAATCCTATTCCTAATAAGAATAACAAAATTATCCTACCTCTTTACCCTTTTATGGCATCCAACTCCCAGGAGTGTGTGTATATAGAGGCAGAATGCCCCAGAGTCAACGAAAAATACTTATGAGAGCAGAAAATCGGACATCAGACCACGCAACGTGACTGCATACATAGAAGAGATAGATGGAACAAGTACAGCCCCACCAGTTACTCTTTCAAAGGAAGCCTTGACTGAACTGGATAGCCAAAACTACACTATATCCTTTCCAAGACCAACCAAGGCTCAGCTCCTATGCAGCCAAGAGAAACACCAACTACTTGAAAGAATCTTTCTCGCATACATCCTATTAACTGCAAAGTAAAGGCTCCAGAGTTCACCATAATAAATATTGAAGCACGATACGTTCACCCATTCAACTAATTAATATTCCATGACCAAAATTCACCGAGAAACACAACCTAGTGAACTTTAATTTGACCACCATCGAACTTCGAATTTACAAAATATTCAAAAGCAATTGACAATACAAGATCCAATTACAGTAGAAACTGACATCGCTTCGATTATCATACGAAGATTCCTATGTAAACGATTGCACTATTGAGTGCGTTTGCACTGCTCGCTACCTATTATTTCATACGCCGCAGAATGGCTCACAAATTAGATAACCGTAACTCCGCGTCGAAACGCGGCATCGGCATTTACACAAGCTGACATCGATATAGAAAAACGCAGCACATTTGCATTATACATTGGCAAATAGTCGCTTATCTTCGGCAGGGAGATGTTATGTATCCAGATTTGCGTTATGCAAATAAATACACATACCTAAAACGTCAGTTCAATGCCCTTGCATTCACGCACCCCGGAACGCGCGACCCGTGCATTGCAACGTGACCGATGCAAAACTCGTCATTTTAATTATAATTATGAGACACTTTTCGGCCCAACGTTCCTAACATCGGACGTAGATTAAATTCCTTTAGTTAAGATCTTTTTTCGTATAAGTACTTTTAGACCTAACGTACCTAACTTCAGACGTTCTTAAAATTATTTAGTTTAAGAAATACCTTTGTGGAAATTTAATATAGTTATTCATCATATTTTCTCGTCTTTACTTCATCTCCACTGCGGCCACCCTATATAATTTACTTATTTCAGTATACTGTGTCCGATGTTTTAAGTAGCTCGCTATCCAATTTTAGGCTGTTCCTCTAATACCGCATGCTTCAAGCTTGTAAAGGAGTTTAGAGTGATTTACAAAGTCGAAGGCTTTAGTCATATCTAGAAAGACTGACATTACAGGAGTAGAGACGTTTATACTTTCCGTTACAATGCGCAAAAACTCAAAACATGCAAGAGTTGTAGAACTACCCTTTCTAAATCCGAATTGAGAGTGATATATTACTTTATGTTTCTCTAAAAATGCATTTATTCTGGAATGCAGAGCGCTTTCAAATAATTTGGATAGAGTCGGGATTAAAGTAATTGGTCTAAAGTTACTTGGGCTTTCCTTATCGCCTTTTTTATATAGGGGTTTGACAACAGAAGTTTTTAGCTGTTCTGGAAAAAGACCATCACTACTCAATCAACTCAACTGCTATGCTTTGCTGACGATATGAAGATTATTGCACCGATTTCTTCATTAGCTGACGCGTTTAAGTTGCAGGAGGACCTTATGAGGCTTGATGCATATTGCATTGAGAATCAACTGGACCTTAATCCATCCAAGTGCAGCGTTGTAACTTATAGTCGCAAACGGAATTTAGTGCAATTTGATTATGTATTAAAAACCTCTGTACTGAAACGTGACAAGTTCATACGAGATCTTGGTGTAATTCATGACAGCAAATTGATATTCGATTCCCATGTTAACAACATTATTTCAAAAGCGTCCAAGGCTCTTGGGTTTGTAATGCGCAACTCTGGTGACTTCAGACAAGCAAAGTCACTAAAAATTTTATATTGTTCACTGGTTCGAAGTCATCTGGAATATTCATCGCAGGTCTGGAACCCTCAATATGTGACATACATATCACGTATTGAAAATATACAAAAGAAGTTTCTGAAATATTTATGTTTTCGAACCAAGGAACAATATGAGTCAAGTCGCTACATTGACTTTTGCAGGAAGCATCATCTTCTGCCACTGGAGATGCGTCGCCAGATGGCGGACCTTGTGTTTCTGCATAAAATTGCTTCTGGCTCCGTTGACTGTCCAGAACTTCTGTCTCGAGTCGCCCTTAGAGCCCCTGTGAAGTCTCTTAGAATTACGGCCCTTATATGCGTCCCTCCCGCTTCCTCAAACTTTAGGCAGAATGCATATTTCCTGCGAGCAGGTAATAACTTTAATAATATGTCGAAACGGGTTGATCTCGATCTTTTTAACACTAGCGTTGCATCGGTGAAGCGAATAATTAATGGGTTGTTTTTTGACAGTTAGTTTTCATTAGTATTTTAGCAGTTAAGTGGTGGCTTGAGTCAAATAGTAATTATATTAATATTTATTAATTGTTTTGTTAATTCTTCGGTAGTATTTATATTTTATTATTTAAGTAGTGTCTTTGCCGTATTAATTAGTGCTTATATATTTATTATGTCTTTATTAGTGGGAACCTGTAATTGGCTTTCTATTACTATTTAAATTGTTATTCTGTGTCTGTAGCTGTTGGTTTTCCTATAAATAAATAAATAAATAAATAAATAAACGACAAATTTATAATATGTGCAAGCGGATGACAGATATAAGAGGCACGCATTTTAAGTATTTTAGTTGTTATACCGTCATAGCCACTGGATTTGGTGTTTTTTAAAGACATAATTATGTTATAAGGTTATAAGTTTCCTTCTCATTTATCGGTTCCAAAAATATTGTATGGGAATTTTTATTCAATGCCATTGGATGCAGAGTAGTTCCACTATTTGGAGAAGATTCTATTCTTTGAACATGAACAACATATGGTTGCACATCTCTAGGAAGGTACTCCTTCCGACCAAAAGATTGTTGTGTGGTTTCTGTAGAAACTGTTGGTTAAGTATTTATTTGATACAGAAGGTTGAAACGTCATCGGTTTAACAGAGGTTTGTCGAGAAGTGACACTCGATTTGTGGGTGTGGTATTCCTCATTAAGATCAATTGAATTATTGTGGCAAAGACAATACGAATTTTTTTTTAATTTGACTAATTTATGCTATTATTGACTTTCATTCATTTTTGACATGCGCATATTTTATGGAGGCTTAGAAATGTAAATTATGTAAGTTTGACATTAACATGATTTTTCGCTTTATTTTTGACATTGTTAATTTTTACTATTTTTTATTATATTTTTTCTTTACATATTTACTAGTTTTTGACAGTTTTTAATTATAATATTTTGTACATTATGCGACCACCACTAATTATATTTGTATGTTTCGACGAAACTGGTTGTAGTAGCACTGTTAATGTATTGAACTGATCTGATGAACTTATTGTACCTACTTCCACAAATAAATCGATCTTTATCTTTATCTTTATCTTTAATCTTTATTATCAGTTGAATCGGCCTTCTTCTTCCTTCGTTTATTACAATGTCTGCAAATTTTAGGTTGATAACGTCGTTTACGTGATTCTTTACCCATTGAGGCAGAAACACTAGATGTATCCGTGTCCATACCACTCTGATCATCATTTGAAATAGTAACAGTGTTGTTCAAATCATTATCCGAAATATTGATATAATTTGCAACAGGGGGATTGAGGCCTGAGCCCAAACTCCCCCGCGTCGAAGTCAGGAGGGACGTTCATACAACGGCTATCAAGTGAAAAAAAATTACAAAGTTACCAGAATTACAGAAAGAAACTAAAAGATTACAGTTATATAAACAAACTACAACAAATATTTACAAACCATAGCCTCAACTGATCAATTATTCAGTAAAAACAAGAATAATTTTTTTCCTTGCGAAAAACTCTCCCGCGTCGTACGAAGTTTCCCGCGCTTTTTCCCCTACCTTTTAAATTGACATTGGCAAAAAGTCAAAGCTCTATTAAGGGCGGCCATACACGGGCAACTTGAAGCAGCTAGTATCGACTGCTTCATGCAGCGACAAAATAACAAACTACAGTCTTCTACGTACACACATACACCAAACCCCGCATGAGCAGTTGTGACTGCTTCGGGCAGTTTGCAGCACGGTGAAATTGAACTGACTGCTCGAGCTGTCAACTACTCTCGCGCAGTTATCTCCGCCCGCGCTCGCATTCCACGTCACGTGCGCATTTTCGCAGCAGCAAATTCTATGCCACCCGCCCCCGTCGTCGTTTGTGCAAAAGTAGCAGTAATAGTGCTTCTTCCTCAAAAACCATGTTGCTACTGATTTGAATGAAATTGAAATTGTGACTTGTTGAGCAGTTGATACAAAGTGCTGCAGTTGGTATCAAGTACTCCAAACGTTCTCAATGGCAGCCACAAGCTGTTGACTATGACCGCAAAAGCGGTCCGTGTATGTTGATCATTGGCCAAGTGCTCGAGCAGTCCGTGTATGGCCACCCTTACTCGGTACCGTCTTTATCATAAAAAAAAACATATGAATGAAGGAAATGGATACACAATCTTCAATGGACAGAAAAATAAAATAAATAAACATTGCATTATTATGGATTTGAAAGTATGTAGAATATGTGGTGAATATGAAGGAGTTTTGTACATATTTAATAAAACGGAAGATGTTCAGATAAGTGCCAAAATAATGTACTGCTGCTCAAAAGTAAGCATAGGTGAAGACGATGGCTTACCGGCGTTCATTTGTGCGAACTGCGAAGAGGAGCTCGGGGCGGCGTTTCGCTTCGTCGCTAAATGCGAAGCCACCGACAAGACTTTTCGTTCTTTGATGGCATGGTCTCATTATCCAGATACGGTTTTGCCAGTTCTCAAACACGAAACCAAAATCGAAGTAAAAGAAGAAGATATCTGCAGCACCGATCTCGACCATAAGTACGACGATGTACCTGATGATGACGCACCTCTGGAGCTTCTGCCGATCCATCAATTGAAACTAGAATCTAGAACTGTAAAACATTCAAAAAAATCATATAAGAAACATGTCAAATACAAGAATACCGGACCACATAGATGCTTAGTTTGCGGGCGCGAGTGCGCTTCGCCGTCGGCTTTGGCTGTCCACATGCGCTATCACACTGGCGAGGCCCCTTACTGCTGCTCCTCCTGCGATAAGAAGTATAAGGACCAGGGAAGTCTGAAGAGACACGTTGATAGAAATCACACTCAAAGGGAAAGAAATTTTATTTGTGAAACCTGTGGGAAAGGATTTTTCTCTAAAAATGATGTTAAAATTCATATGCGAATCCACACTGGGGAAACTCCTTACTCGTGCAATGAGTGTCCCCGGCAGTTCACACAAGTGAGCGCCATGCTGCGCCACAAGAGAACTCACACTGGGGAGAAGCCTCACAAATGCTCCAAGTGTTGCAAACAGTTCTCCACCAAGGATCAACTCAATTATCACCAACTTTCTCATTCAACTGAGAAAAGCTTATCTTGTGCTATTTGTAATACACCTTTTAAATACAAAAACAATTTAAAAAAGCATATGTTAATGCACACGGCTCCTAACAACTTTGTTTGCAATCACTGCGGACGTACTTTTAATTACAAAGGGAATTTAAAAATCCACATTGATCGTTCACATTCAGAAAAATCAGGATTCTGCAATATTTGCTCTAAAAATGTCTCCAACTATGAAGTTCACACATGGAGGCACACTGGTCAGAGACCTCTCAAATGTGACACATGTTCTAGTGGTTTCTTAGATTTGAAATCATTGACTAAACACATTAACTATAGACACAAGAACCCTGACAAGTTTGAATGTAGCTATGAAGGGTGCAGCATGAAGTTCCCATCTCGGCCAATGCTAGAATTTCATATAGCAAAGCAACATGAGCGACGTATTTCATTCCCCTGTGACCGATGTTCTAGAGGTTTTTATAGAAAGAATGATCTTGCACGGCACAAATTGGGCACACACAAGGAGCGATTGCATACTGCAGTGTAAAATAGTCATCTATTAACATATCTAGTCAGCTGCCATTCTATTTAAAACTTGTTTGTAAGCTTAGATTCGGCTCACATTGGAATCAGGGCAGTAACGCATTGCGATTTGAAAGACTTAAGGCACATATTTTGTAGTTGTCATTTTGCCGAAATGGCTATCAAAATACATAATCCATTTTACGAAAACTTTAAAGCCAATATATTTTAAGAATGATATCAAACCTGGAAAGATAAAATGTCTAATGCAGGACAGCGATTTAAAGTAATTTTTTTAAGAAAAAAATAATATCTATTTTTATTTAAGGAAATCCATATGGCAAAATTGAAATTAGATTGAAATTGGTCTCCTGAAGTATTTTCCAAGTGCTTTTAGACGGTTTTACCTTTCCAGCGTCAAATATGCAGTGCTTTTATGACAATATATATTTAGTCCGAGAACACAATGTTAGTCTTTCAATGTGAGTTGGCCAATTAACCATATAATTTTATGTTTAATATAATGCTGTGTATATTCAGTATTAAATATATGATGAAACACACAAGTAGTTCACTGTGCCCACATGCCAAACTAAATCACACGGAGGGAACAAAGAATCCAATAAAAGAATCAATTTGTCTGCCAATTAGCAGTTCGTTAACAGTAAATATATTGAAAAAGTAGTCAATATTTACATTATATTTGTTCTTACATACAGTAAATAAAAATAAATTGCACAATTACAATCATATACAATATCTGATCTCGTCAATATATTACTTTAAAACAATAGTAGAATATAAATTAATATAAAAATTTAAATAAAAAGCTTGCAAACTTCATATAAATTATGCGGTCATCAGTCAAAAATTCCACTAGTTGACATCAACATGTAACATTTAGATTCAGTGACGGTGTGCAAACGTAACAACAGAGTCAACAACCACCAGACACAACAAACATGGCTTATCTTATGTACACTTCGTCTAAACTAGTTAATTCGCGTACCCGCGATAGGCCGTCGAGCCATCGGGGAGGGGCGCCGCGCCCCTCCTTCGAGTCGGACATCGACTCGATGTCCTCCGTTAAAGCTACGCGTATAAAAAGTCATCGAGCCGGCTTTCGCCGGTTTCTGCGGCACGAACATTGTCAACGTGAGTTTCGCACGATACGGCCCCGGGCGCAAGGAAATTTTCCACAAGAACAGCCAAGCGGAACCGGGGCTCGGGGCTCGGGAAGGCCCGGGCTCAGTCGATGGCGTGCTCCGTCATCTGCAGGCACAGCGCGTCCAGGCCGGAGTAGTCGTCGGGCGGCGGCGGCGGGTGCGGCTGCGGCAGGCGCGCGCCCGCCGGGAAGGGCGGGTACGAGTGCGACTTGCCGCGGCAGCCCGGCGGCGCCCACGCGCGCTTCGGCCGCAGCGGCAGGGGCGGGCCCGGGCGCCACCTGCGGGAGGGACAGTCAGCCGCGGCTCGCCGGCGGCGAGGGCCCGCGAGGGCGTACGCACTTGGGCTTGAGGGGGCGGCGCGCCAGCGGCATGTCGCACACGTGGTGGAAGAACTGGCGGGGCGGCAGCCGGTGCCGCAGCCGCCGCAGCGCCGCCTGCAGCTCCGGCCGCGCGAACGCCTCGTGGTGCAGCGCCTGCAGCGAACGAACGGGTCACGCGAGGTTCGGCAGCGCGGTCTCTGGCGGGGCGGAACCGACCCTCTCGACCAGCCAGCAGTGCAGCGACAGCGGGTCCACGGGCGGCAGCGGCTCGGCGTCGTCGGGCGCGGCGGCCGCCGGCGGCTGGGGCGGCGGCACCCGCGCGCCTCCCGCGCCCGCCGCGCCGCCCGTCAGGCACTTGGAGGCTGCGGCAGAGGCGAGGGTCAGAACGGCAGTGCACCCGCGCCTTAACGGATCGTGACAAATTTGGCATCAAAAAATGTACCTCAAGTGTACTATTTAGCACCTTTTTTTTTTTAATTGTGCCTTATCGGAACGCAACCGTAGCGAAATCAAAGTTGTATTAGTAAATTTTTCCATTGGTTTGGGTAGGCAAAGCTCCACCATACAGCCTTTTCATAGTATTTTATTAGTATCTTTCCTTGTTCTGATGAAAAAGATGACAAGGACCTGTTCTTATATAGTTTACGGGAAAAGTTAGTTAAGTTTATATTATACTTGTACATTTTGTTTTTAGTGCTTTTGAAAAGTAATATCAAACAAATAAAAATTTCATGTCATGAAAGATTGATGCTATTTAATTGCAAAAGACAGTAAGCGTTTGTTTTTACTAGCATGAATTAACAAAATAACGTCAATCAAGCTACTAAATCAACAAAAGACCTATCGAAAGACAGATGCAGCCCCGTCGTATAAAATGAAACGGCATCAACCCTTCACAACACATTATTATGAAATACCATATAAGAAGAGAACGGGCGCGTCATTTTTTCCATCAAAACAATGAAGGATACTGACACATGAAGAGGTACGATTTTTGAAAGAGTAGGTGCCAGTTGTCGGGACCCGTCAGGTAAAGAAAGGAGACACGGTACGACGCAGCGTCGCCGCTTCGGGCGCTACGCAAGCGGCCAGCACCGACCCAGGTCCAGCGCCTGCACCGTGGCGGCGGGCAGCGCGCCGTGCGGCGGCAGCGGGCTGAGCAGCACGGCGCGCAGGCACTCCAGCGCGCGCACCACGCGCTTGAGGCCGGCGCCGGGCGCCTTCGCCAGCTCGGCCTGCGCCGCCGCCACCGCCGCCTCGCGCTCGCCCAGCTTCTTGATGGACACCAGGATCTTGTGGCGCGCGCCCTTCGTCACACCTGCCGACAGCGCGCTTTATTTCCGTCGCGAGGCTCGCGTCGCCCGCCCCGCGCAGCCCGCCTCACCTGACTTCTCGAGGTACTTCTCGTCCATCGCCATCATCTGCTCGTAGCTGATGTTGGTGAACAGCCACACGTACTTGTGCAGCCGCAAGCTCTTGAGCCACTGTGCGACCGTCGACATGCCCGGGTGCTCGCCGAACTTGTTGGTGCGCAAGTCGTCGAGTCGCGTCTCGCTTCCGGTTGTGCCGTACATGATGCTGATGGGTCTGATCTGGCTCAAACTGTGTTCGCTCGACAGAGAGAAACTTCTAGGTTTCTGTACGAACGCCTCGTCGGTTAAGTTTTCCGCCGATGACGACATTTGCATAAAGTTAGTTGTGGGCGGTGTCAAACTGTTTGATCTCTGAGATTTTGGCTGCGCTATAGCCGCATCAAAATTTAACTTTTCGCCATCTAAACTTATTTCTACATCTCTGCCATTTTTTGAGAATGATTCTTGTAATTCTGTGGAATATGATGTATCCAAAGAATCGATGCCTCGGAATTCCACATTTTTACCAATAGTTCTCCTAAAAGTACTGCTGTTGGTGCTCCATATATTGTCTGGCAGTAGGCCTGGGTCTATCCGCTGCTGCCATACAGTCTCTGTATTTCTATTGCCACAGATGTGATTCTCTAGATATCGGAGCCATTGTGTGAGTATCCTAAAAATAAAAAATTTCATTACTTAAAATCTACGTCTTCTGTTTTTACACATACAATTTTATTTGAAATAAATAAATGAAAACTATTTGCACCTGCTTGTGATTGCCAATACTGATGATAAACCTGTAGAATTGGTGAATTTAAAGTATTGAAACTATTGAACTTTACAAAATATGACAAATTGACTTTTTTTGTTTTTAATTAATTACTTTTCAACCTTCTGTAAAAAACCCGGACTCTATTCTGCATATTGACCATATTATACAATAAGTCACAGAATCATTTATTCCATTGGCAAAATAAATTTATACTTGAAAATGTCACATTTAAGCTACTGCTCGTTCACTACACTGACTTCCCTGAGAAGAACAAGCAAAAAACTCTAAGGATTGCTCTTTTCACATAAACCTATACGCTATGGAATACACTTTGAATTCAATTTCTATGGAATCTAGAGCCATGTCATCTTTCCACACATCTTTATCCAACACGTAGTCTTCAACTTTGTAATATGACTTGTCAATCAAAATATTTTTAATGTAGTTTTTAAACTTAGGAAATGATAATCTTAATACATGCACCATAATGTTATTATAAAAACGTATAAAAAAAATTGCTTATCCCATAGTCGAGTCCCTGAATGAATGAAATCATGGTACCATGAGTTTGGATTTAGCTCTAAGTCTAACTCTAGCTCTGATTATGGATATCTTCTTTCTTATTGAATGTATATTTTAATAGGTATATAAAATATTTGAGTAAATATACTGTGTGATGGGAT
The DNA here is from genome assembly GCF_003589595.1 of Hyposmocoma kahamanoa. NCBI lineage: Eukaryota > Metazoa > Arthropoda > Insecta > Lepidoptera > Cosmopterigidae > Hyposmocoma > Hyposmocoma kahamanoa. Next base: position 11,789,804 of record NW_020654972.1, on the reverse strand, counting down.
GCCACAGTTATGATACCAGGCTGCTTAAACATTTCTCTGAGAGTAGCCCGAGAACCTAAACAGTACAGAGAACGATTTGCTAGTTTTTGCGATACAAATATGGTTTGAATATCTGCCGCTTTATCCCGCATGAGAATCCCATAGAACATTATACTATGGAAGTAACTAAACCAGTCTAGCAGTACTAATATCAGTAAGCTCACGTATTCTGCAGTCTGCGCATGCAGCAGAGCATACTCTGCTGGTCAGGGAAGATATATGTTGGAACCATTGAAGTTTGCTATCGACGGTCACTCCCAAAAGACTACCGATAACTTTGAAGATATTTTGATTGGCATTCACAGATTTTTAAAAAATGGTACAGTCAGCAAGATAAAAGGCAATTTTTACAAAACTTTTTTTTATGCCATTCGATTCGGTCTCTAGTAAGGAATCAATAGTCTCTATGGTAAGAGTAGCTACTAATAAAGTACCCCGAAGCTCACGAACATAGACTTCATCATCACGTGAACATAGAGGCTATACAGTTATTATAATACAAATATAAATATAGTGTGTTAGACTACAAAGAGCTAAACCTTTTGAGTTAGTGTAGTTAATTATAGTGAATAAAATAAATATTACAAACGAAGTGTCTTCCCCTTAACTAATATTAAAAGATATTTTGTCAATGGACAATTTCCTTACGTAACTTCCTCTTATTTTAGGAAATTATGTTAAATTGAAATTGCTTATTAGTCTTGTAGAATGGCTAGATTGTAATTAGTTATAAGGTTTTGTTTTGCTTTATAAATTTAAAAAAAAGCTGAAGTAACAGAACTCGAAATGTCAGAAATCGCAAAAAAATTTTTACCGTACATTTTGTAGGGACATATTTAGTAATAAGTTATTCTAGGTAATTAAGGAAACTAACAATAAGGAAAGTATCAAATTGACAACGTATTATGTATTTCAAAACAATAAAAAAAAGCAAAATAACATAAAAAAATCTATGATAGTAAGTGCTCGAATTGATTGCCGCTTTGGCGCATGCATCGATTCACTCTCTTCTGCAAAGAGCAAGTAGCGACTGAAATTTTACTTGGATGGATTCCATTGAAAATTGCTACAAGTGCGTCTTTCAATTCTTTAACACTGTTGTATTTTTTTTTATAAATTTCATTTTTTACATAGCCCGAAAGAAAAAAACAGGGGATGGGGATGTCAGATCAAGACTGCGAGGTGACCATATGATAGATAGGACCACGTGTTCCAATCCATTTGTTTCCACATTTGAGAACATTTCGATTAAAAATCATAGTAAAAGCACACCCCAGACACTCCATACAATGGTAAAAAATTATTTAACTACTACTACTACTACTACATACAGCAAGGCGTTATCAGCACTCGCGCAAATGTGTGCGTGAAGTGGCAGGGTTACTAGGGTATTAGGGCTAATTTGAACGCGCCCTAATAATTATACATGTCGATTAGGTATTTATATCGATATTATTATCATATTTTTCATTAATTTACTAACTAGAGTAATATTGCAGATTTATTTCAATAATATATTAAAAGCACTTAAATTGTTATATTTTGGACATGTACTTTTAAATAAGGTAACCACGGTATTTGAAATTGCTTGTCCAAGTTTAGTTTACAATTAGATAAATTCACTACCTACGTAATATTTATCGGCAATACGAATAGAAAATTCGCGAAATCATGGCGTCTACTAATATTGATATAATAAATCTGTATTTTTTATACACACATAATACTCTGCAGTAAATAAATGAAGAAAACAATAACTGAATGAGTCGCAGACATACTTTTTTTTTACTTACTTCGTTTCATTTTTCGGAAAGTGATGATAAACAGCCGTACACAGCACAATTCACGACCATAATAAATAGTAACTTAAAATGATGTTTTATATTAACGTACAAGTTTCGTAATGAATAAATGAAAACTTATTTCAAATATCAAAGCCGTCTTCGCGTGAAAACGGCTCGCCGGCAGCCTTGTTGTCGTTCAGTCAATGTGACCGGCAATGTGCGGGGCGTGGTGCGGTATCTAAAACTAGGGAGGGGCGGAGTGTCCGTTCCCTTAGGCTCAACTCACACTGGCGCAGAGTTGAAGCGTCGCGACGCGTCATGTTTTTCGCCTATAATATATTCACCTCCATTTTCCCATTATTAAGGTACAAATTTGTGTTGTGCAAATATGAAATCGAGCGTCGACGCGTCGGCGCCTAGTAGCATTCGAGCGGCTTCGCGCGATTGACGCGCGGCGCGTGTGAGGCGTCAGACGCCGACCACACTGTGATCCCGGCGCACTAATGCGACGCGCGTCGCCAGGCGGTGTAGTTGAAAAACAGGACGCGACGCTTCGACTCTGCGCCAGTGTAAGTTGAGCCTTATTCTTTATTCTCTGGTAAAAGTGACAAGTCACTATTAACAAAACAAAACTGTTCCAAATTTAAAAAATAATGATATGGTTATTTTTGAGGTTTTACTTAATTCTTATTTGTAGAGTAGTGGCCAGTTTCTTTTCTTAACAAAAAGTTTTCATTTAAAATGAATGGTAAAATGTTTTTGCTATTACTGACATTTTACCTACTCTTACCTCAGTTAGTCTCATAGAGACCCTTATTGATCCTTACAAGAGACTGGATCGAATGGCATAAAAAATTGTCTTTTATCATGCTGAATGTACCATTTTTTCTAAATCTGTGAATACCAATCAAAATATCTTCAAAATTCATTTATAGTCTTATAGAACCGTTTTCCTGTAACGACAATGATGATGGTAGCCAGCCTTGCTGCCCCGTCTCAAATTTACATCCTGTATATCACATCAATGGCTAACCTTAAATTTGCTACCTCCTCTATTTCCACGATTACAAAAGTGTGTGTGTTCATTCAGGCAGGCTTGGCTCAATTGTGATTTTAATTTATTTATGTTCACTTGCCATCATCACCCTTGTGTAGTCCAGAACATTGTTTTCTCAATTAATTGAATTTATGTTCCAATTTTAAGAAAAATAATAATCTTGATTCAGGAGTTTGCAATTTGTATTGACTAACAAAGTAGTGTTATGGATTACACCTAAAACTTCAACTGACCTCTGGTCATGAATGGTGAGTGCTGGATGTACTAAAAGGTAGGACAGCAGTTGTCGACAGAGGTCGGGTGCAGCAGACATACGCCGAGGCGCGTCGACACAGCGTTGCACCAGCACCGGCACTGCACTCACGTACACATCCTTCGCGCGCTCATTGTCTGTGCGCAACAACGGAAGCAGGGTCAGGAGCTGCCGCAAACGTTCTGTTCCTGCAAATAATAATATTGCCTATTTGCTTAAATAGTCACATAGAACTTCAAAGATTACTATTGTAAATATCTAAGCAGGATCTTTTTAACAAATATACATATTACATAAATGGAGGTATGATTGTGGGTAATGGACGTGAGGGAAAACAGTTTTAAGTGAGTCACCGTCGTCGTCATCGTCATCGAGGCGCGGCGATAGCAAGCCGGCTAGCAGCACCTCATCGTTGGCGTCCCGTTCGAGCCGTTCGTCCTCCACGTGCAGTTGCAATGCGGCATCCACTGCACGCTGCAGCAGTCGCAGGCCGGGCCACGGCACGCGCCGTGCCAGCGCCACTGCCATCACTGTGCGCTCGCAGGCGCCACACTGGTCGAACACACCCACTACGCCGCCTAGCTGCTCGTAAAATGTGCTTGCACTTCCTGCGCTGCCTGTACCGTTCATCGCCGTGCCGCCCAGCCGAAAGCAACCATAGCAGACCGATATCCAATTTGTTTGTGTTTGCGACGAGACTCGCTGACGACTGACCGCGTCTTCGTCTAAAGCCTAACTTTATTATATGGCGGCGACGAGCACAGAATATCTAGTTGAATGTGGCGACGGTCGATTTTTGTACTAATATTAAAGGTAGAACGAAAACATTGCACTTTTTTTTATCGACAGTGAACCATTATCAAAATCCAAAATGGCTGACCGGCCAACAAACCATAGACAAGAATAAAAACTTTTGAGTAAGTAACAACATCAAATTAGAGAATCTATATTTAAATTTCCTTAGGTTGATCTTGGAGACAATTTCTACAAGAAACTTTAAATCAGAAGAACAAAAAACACGTACATTTTTTCTCTAGATCCTGCTAGACCCAAATAATCATAGACCGTAAAAAAATATTATTACTTTCTGTCAAAACCATCAAAACAATATTACAAAAGGATGAGAAACATAAGAAATACTACTACTACTTATTAATATGGGGCTAACAATAGCCCCATATTAATTAGCGAACATTTTGGCCGTGTTAATTTACATGTTATTTAATATATACGTTATACGACATGTCAACCGTTAGATAGATGGTATTTGGCTAACATAAGCATTCATAGCCAACTTAAAGGCGAACAGCGCCAAGATTCAAAAATGTTTACAGACGAATGGCAGAATTAACCAAAAGTTTATATGCGTAGTCTTAGAGCATGTAGGACGCAATGCCCTCTGTTAAGGTACGGACAACGGCACAGCAGACTACACATTTTCGTTCGAAAATCACCTCCAGTGCAACGGAACAAGATACGTCAATGTGTAGCTTGAAATGCTGGTGTGGTACAAGCACAAAACAACTATCGCACAATAAACACTACTTTCAATTCGATGTTTTTTCATTTCCATTATCGAGTTCACCGCGTCAAGTACTCCGCGAAACATGTCGTCTTGCGCTTTACAAACTTGCAAAAAAATCTCTGCTGCTATATATAGACTGGATGTCTAGCCAAGGGTGGAATTACATTCCATACATAAGCCTATTTTTTACATTTTTTTTAATTGCTAATTTTACAACATAACGGTTTTGTTATAAATCGGTTTTCGAGATTATGAAACTTTAAGTTTACGGGTCGTATTCTAGAACTCTATTCAATGCTCAAGTCAGGATTGCACTGGCAACACAAGCACTGGAAATACGACCCTAATGGCAGGAACTTGAGTATGATTTCGAGTGCTTTAAACCATACTCAGATCTGACTTGAGCATTGAATAGAGTTCTAGAATACGACCCTACGTCTAGTTGGAATCTAGATATTCGAAACATCGGTACATTTTTTACAGCACGTCTTAACTACCAACAGAGAGACACAGCTATTTTAACATTTACAATATTTGTATGTACCTATATATCTGTACAACTCTTATTAGTTGAAATGAATTCATATAAAATTCAACATAACACTATAATATTAATTAGTAAAACATTAAGACTACTCCATCACTCCTGTGTACAAGTAGTTTTCACTAGAAGCTAAAGATTGTTCATTTTGTTATTTCCAGTAGAAGCTGAATATGGATAGTTTTTGGGTCTTTAAATTGTGGCAAACAAAATTAAGCAATACTGCAATGACTTTACTGTTTAAATTAAATGTTTTAGTTTTTTAAATATTTCTATACATGTCACTATGATTAACTTTGACCATGCTTGTCATTGGCTTCAACGCTGACCGCGAAAAGTCATAAACTGAAAAAAAAACTCCGGACATTTTTTCCGCGGTTTTTGGATTAGATTTTGGATTGTATTTATTGTCATCCATTTATTTGTAAGTCAATGGGCAATCTCCTCTGTCAAATACTAGTAAAACAATACCACTGTTACACTACACACAAAATTGGAAAAAGAAATTCACTACATCCTGTCTAGCCAAGTGTGAAATTACATTTTTCGTATACATGATTAACCAGTACGTAATACATATCGACACCGTCACGTCGATAAGCGGCAGAAAGTTTTGTTCGGAAAAAAAAGCGCGGGAAACCTCGATATAGGCGGGTTACTTTTTCGGCTTGCAAATAAAAAATTTAATAATAATGTAATTAGGTGGTAGTCTAGTATTTGTGTAAACATTATTTATTTGATTGTATATATTGTTTTTTGTGTACATAACCATCGTCATCTGGAAAGTTTCATCATTTTTGCTTTTGCCTGAAAAGGTCGAGCCCCCTAATCCAGGGGGCACGGTCCCCTCAGTTGGTAGAAATGTGATGATTGCCTCCAATGATTCCAGTATGGACACGGACCATACTGATAATTCCTCATTCATCTTCCCCAGTTCAGTCTGTTGCTGCTCCTTTAACTACCCCTTCCACAAATACTAATATTACCCAGAAAGGCCAGGATTTGTCAGGCCGCCGACTATTTGAGCACCATGATATCTCTCCGTATGTAGTTCATGTGCAAAAATTAACCACTTCCTTTAATGACGGAACCTCTACACACACAGTTCACTTTGGCAATTTTCTTAAAAAGAACGGTTTTAAAAACATAATTAACGGTAGTGTGAAAAACATTGGCAGGAACAGAGGTTCCCTGTCCTTCTCAGACTCTCAAAGCGCTAATTTTTTCTTGAACGACACTTGTTTGGTAGCTAGCAACTACAAAGCTTTTATACCTAACTTTAACATTACCAGAATGGGCCTAGTTCGTGGAGTTCCTGCAGAGTTTCTATTGGTTGTCTAAAATCCATATATCTCCATATTGTTAAGATAAGACGTTTAAACTTTAAGGTGACTGTTGACAATCAGCACTACTAACTACGTGGAAATCCTCCCAAATTGTAGTTGTGACCTTTGATGGGCAAGTTTTGCCAAAAAGAGTATCTATGTATTATAATGGTCTTCGAGTAGAATTGTACATCTTTCCAACTGTTCAATGCTAGAATTGTTGGCGGTACGGTCATACCAAACTGCAATGCCGTTCTAAGCCTCGATGTTTTAAGTGTGGACAGGATCACTCAGGTGAGTCATGTTCTGTAGATAAAGATGATGCTCTGTGTTGTCACTGTTATGGGTCTCATTTAGCTACTAGCAAGTCATGTCTAGAATATGAAAGGCAGAAACGTATAAAAGTAGGTATGTATGGCTGAAAATAGTATTTCTTATTCTGAAGCTTACAAACTTCATTCCGCAGTGACAAAGTCTTATGCTGATATTCTGGCTTCTCCACCTCCTCCACGTAGTTCCTTTACTTCCGCTTCTCAAAGTACTACTCCATCATTTTCTTACAAACAAAATTGTTTTTTTAAACCTAAAGACCCACCAAAGCAACAAACGGGCTATGATCAGAAAGCTCATTATGAGTTTGCTAAGGATCATAATATGCCCAGTGAAAGTTCTAATGGAACAATCAAAGTCAAAGTCAAAGATTATTTATTCCATAGGTAAAATACATTTACACTTGAAAACGTCACATTTAAGCTACTGCTCGTTCACTACGCTGACCTCCCTGAGAAGAACGAGCAAGAAACTCTAGGGATTGCTCTTTTCCAATAAACTTAAATGCTATGGAATACACTTTGAATCAAATTTGTGTGGATTCTGGAGCCATGTCGTCTTTCCATACATCTTTATCTAACACGTAGTCTTCAATTTTGTAATATGATTTTTCGATCAAAATATATTTAATGTAGTTTTTAAACTTAGGAAATGATACACTTAATATATGCTCCGGAATCTTATTGTAAAAACGTATACAGTTCCCCATAAAAGAGTTGTTTACCTTGGTTAAACGAAATCGTGGTACCATGAGTTTGGACTTAGCTCTAAGGTTAATATTATGGATATCTTCTTTCTTATTGAAATTATGTATATTTTTACGGGCATATAAAAAAATTGAGTAAATGTAGTGTGATGTCATGATACCAGTCTCCTTAAACTTTTCTCTGAGAGAAACCCGAGAGCCTAGACGGTACACCGAACGAACGAATCTTCAATTTTATTAATAATGAGGGCACTCAGCCTTCCATAGCTGACATCATATTATCTCTGATAAATCTTTTATCCCAGTCTAATATGATTGTACCGACCGACGTTGCCGTGCAAAGTTTAAACCATAACTTTAACATTCACTCCCAACGCAACGGTAATACAGTGGAATTGCCGAAGCATAGTAAATAAAAAATCTGACTTAATATATATTGTAAACAAATTTAATCCTTTTATTATTTCTCTATCTGAGACCTGGCTTAGACCTGAGTTCAGGTTTTAGATCCCAGGCTATTCTTGTCTTGCGAAGACAGAACTGATGGGCATTGTGGTGTTGCCTTGCTCATTAGCAATTGTTATCCCTTTTCTTTAATTAATCTTCCTTCTCATAGTGATGACTATTCGTCATTGCTGCTTCTGTAAATAATATTTGTTTTGTTTCTATTTATATGCCTCATCCGACTACTTTAATACTAAATCAAATTAACAATTTGTTTTCTATTCTTCCCAAACCATGTTTAGTCATGGGAGATTTTAATTGTCAACATCAAGTATGGGGAAGCTCCTTATCAAATTGCTACGGAGATCAAATACTTGACATATTAGACACCAACAATCTTTGCTTATTAAACACTGGAACTACTACTCACATTACTGACCCCAACAACTCTGTTAGTGCTATTGACCTTTCAGTATGTTCTCCTACTTTATCACTTTCCTCAACATGGCTGACCTTGACATGTGATCAGTGACAGTTATCACCTTCCCATAGTCATTACTTTTCCATTTCAGAGTAAAAAGAACTTGAAAAACAAGTCTAACTATAAATATAACCTACAAGGTGATAAATGGGATCAATGTAAAAAGCTTATGCTGCTAAAGGGCGTAAAGAGGCTGAAGAACGATATCGATATAGTATGACTGTCGAAAACCTTGAGTCGCTCAAGTTAATTGTCTGAAACAAAAAAGACTCTCAAAGAGAAGAAGTTTTTAAAGCTGGCGTAGATTTTGTGATTCCATCAGTCCCAGTACCAACTCTGCAGTTGTATGGAAAATGATACGTCGATTTAGATCTGAATTTAAAGTTTCCCCTTTTAGAAACTTACCTTTTGATATTGCTGAACAGTTCATTGACAAGTTAGCCCCTCCAATAACCCAACAACAAATAGTTCTTGAAAAAATTATATTTTCAAATGATGAATCGGGGTTAAGTTTGCCATTTTCGTTGAAAGAATTTATTTTCATCTCATTTTTTATTTTTTAGTTTTATAGTATACTGTATTATATGTACTATAGACTTTGCCCCTGGTTGTGATGGAATCACTTATTCCCTTTTATATAATTTGGATGATTCTGCGCTTTATTATTATTTACAGCTGATTAACACATCCATGTTGACAGGTGAAATTTCGCCATCTTGTAAAAGCTGTCTGGCTTTATTAGTTTTAAGACCAAATAAAAATCCCACATAAAGCTCATCTTACTGTCCCATTGCCTTGTCTTCTGTTTTAATCAAAACTGCTGAAAGTTTAGTGAAATCTCGATTGGATTGGTATGTTGAACATAACAATTTGTTGTCCAACAATCAATACGAATTTCGAAAAGGTAGAAGCACTATGGACTGTCTCTCTATATTTACAACAGATATAAGATTAGCCTTTTCGATCGGTAATTCTATTTTAGCTGCGGTTTTAGACATCAGTTCGGCATATGATAATGTTATTTTTCCAATTTTAAAATCAAAATTAGATTTTTTAAAGTTTCCACCATTATTATATAACTTCATCATAAATTTATTAAACAATAGAACTGTTAATGTTATAAATGATGAATATTCTTTACAGAGGACAATAAATAAAGGTCTTCCGCAAGGATCTGTTTTGAGTCCCATACTGTACAACATATACACTCATGATTTAGACAGGTATTTAGGCAATGGAGTTTCTATTTTGCAATATGCTGACGATGTTCTTTTATATGTTGAATCTAATCTAAGTGACCAAGCAGTGAGTGTACTATCATATTACATATTCAAATAAATTGACATTGTTAAAGTGCTGGTTAGATTCGAATGGTCTAGAGTTATCTGCTAGTAAAACTCCATTGTGTTTTTCTCAAGGCGTAAAGTCCATCCCTCAAGAAATGTTTCTTTTAACAATAACATAATCCCAGTTGTTGGCGAGGTTTTATATCTTGGTATTCTTTTTGATTGTAAAATGAATGAATCTGCTCATTGTGATTATGTTGTTAATAAATGTGAAAAGGTTCTTAACACGCTTAGATATTTATGCGGGGTCTGGTGGGGTAGCCATTCGTACTCTTTAAAACTGCTGTATAATGTAAATAATGCTCTGATTAGGAGTATAATTGACTATGGATCTTTTACGCTGGAGCCATGTGGTTTGTCTAATCTTAAAGCTAGATAAGATTCAGTCGAAGGCTCTTAGAATAATAACCGGTGCTATGAAATCAAGTCCGATAAATGCGATGCAAGTGGAGTACGCTCGCCCTTCGTCAACACTTTCTAGCTGATAAATTATTTTTCCGCATTATCCAATTTAATCGTCACCCTTTACTACAAAAACTTGAGCTATTAAACAAGCTAATAAATACCCCGGGTTATTGGTCTCACAAAAGTACTCCTTGCCTTATAAATAGTTACAGAAAGTATCTTACATTACAAGCTCCAACTCATAGTTTTGGTATTCACCCATTATACGGTAGTAATTATGAATGCCTTATTTTGCCCCCGGACGTTTGTTTTGATTTTAGTGAAGTTGACAGGCGTTTTGCGAACGCTGCCTTTAACTTTAATTTAGATGTTAATTGGCATTCCTGCAATCATATTTTCACTGATGCTTCTAAACTAGATAACTCGGCAGTAGGAGTGGTTGTTATTCGTTCTCAATAGATATTATTCTGAAAACAAAGCTACCTCCTGAAACATCCGTTTTCACTGGTGAATGCGTAGGTCTTCTTAAGGCAGTTGAATACATTCTCTTAGCAAAATTACATAAAACAACAATATTTTCTGATTCTAAAAGTGCTTTGCAGTCATTATGTAAATTCCCTTTTAAATCGAGTAACATTTTCCCAATTATTTGTCAAATTCGTGAAGCCCTTTACAAGTGCCATTCAAAGGGTCTTTCTGTATTATTTGTGTGGATACCAAGTCACAGTGATATTAGAGGTAACGAGAGAGCCGATATCTTAGCTGAAGATGCAGTAAATAACGGCGATTTAGATTTATATAGAAACTTTGCTAATGACTTGGCTACACTACGTGCTATTTATCTTAAAGAATCTTTGCAAACTGTGTGGGACGCAAGCAGTAAAGCTACGGGCAGATATTTTCGTGATATACAGCCCGACATCCCTGTCAAACCCGGGTTTTCGCGTACACATTTTGAGTGTTACTTCAATCATTACAAGAATGAGATTAGGACATACTTGCTCATCTGAACATTATGCTAGACTTAATATAATATCTGATTCAATGTGCGAATGCGAACAAGACATTGACAGTCTGAACTACCTTTTCTTTTCCTGTCCAAGATATGACCGTGCTTCGTTTTTTCAATCTATAATTTCTTTACAAATTCCTTTACCAACATCAATTGCTCTGTTATTATCGTATAATAATTATTCCGATTACAATGCGCTGGCTCAGTTTATAAGGAAAAATGATATTAAAATTTAGATTATTATTCATCCAATTGTCATTGTTTTCAGCTATCTCATTTCCATTTCTTTTCATAATTTCCATCCTTCATTGTTTAAATTTACCTTTATATATACTACCTATCCTATCCTGTTGATCACCTTTCCAAAATTCCGTTTGCTTTTATTTTTATTCCGCGATATCCTTTGCCCGATTTTAATTTCATATTAATATCCAAAAACCCACATCAAAGTTGACAACGTGAAGACAACTGCGACGACAATAATATCCTGAAGTCTCAGGAAAAAAGAAAACATTTTTGGCAACTCAATGGATATTGCATATGGCCAAGGCCTGGACGCCATAGTGTCAAAATATAAGAAAAAAGTTTTGTTCGAGAAATAACAATACTAATAGCGCCTCCCGTCCTATATGCTCTAAGGGCATAGTTGATAATTCCACCTACTTAAATTTAAAAGAGAGTGAACCAATGGTCTTATATGATCATTGAGGTGAACCAATTTCTTTTGATGAATTTAATTTGAATGACATTACATACCTTCAAAGGTTCTGTAGAACCTGCAAACTTAAATTCCAACGATGAATTTTCAGTATATCATCATGGCCAAAAATAATAGATAATATATATTTTATGAAAGAGACATCTTTAATCGGCCGCTGGAAGCTCTAAGGGACCTCGCTGAGTGAAGAAAAACTTTCATGGATTTCTTACAAATAGCGCTACGGCAAAAAAGTCGTTAAAAACTAACAAAAAAGATGCGCAATATAAGTACAGAAAAATTCGTAAGGTCTGCTGGTAGTTTCGTAGCTCAGTTGAATTCCTATTGGAGTAGGCAGAGACTTTACTTAGGTACTACTTCATTAATCTTTCATACAAGCCCTCTTATTCTTCACATTACGCACTCCAGCCTTTTTAACATTGTCGATTTGATCTGAAAACTTTCTTCTCTTCCAATATACTTTCCACTATAGCTCTACATTTCGTCATTTCCGTCAGAACCTGCTTTCACTCGTCCGCTCCAAGTGCTCAAACCACCTCAAGATACCGTTCCCTATTTTGGTCACTACAATTTTTTTCTCGTAACCGCACGTTACTAATGTATAATGGATACATTTGTTTTGAGTGATCTCGCTTTGTTTTCTTACTCAGGTATGTACGACAAAAATGTCAGATGCTGTAGTTAGTGAGGAGAATTACATAACTTTCTTAGCGCTATTAATTTTCCTGAGCGGTGTAAGCCGTCATGTCAGTGAGTGTAGTTGTACTGTACCCTTACTATACCTATGTATAGTACTAAAAAATAAAAAGGCATTGGACGTTCAAGTTCTCTGTAACACTTAAATAAAACTGTAAGGCAATTAGCAGATGAACTACATGTCTGCGATTAATGCCTCGTTATCAACTGCATGCAGTCTAGGTTTAGGTCATGTGAACGATGGTACGAGAATCAAAAGCTGTAATTGACATTCTTAAGCCGATATGTTACTAATGTTTTATAGAATCTGAAGCATCTTGATTTTTTTCAGTAACGAAACAGGTAATGATTACTTGAGGGTTTAATAAGTATAAGGGTAAAACTAAAACGCGACTTCTGAAACTATTTCGCGTCTTTGTTTTCATTTTTGATAGCAAACTCCACCGCAGAGTATAGTCGGGGACTACGGACGTGTTTTGTTGACAAGTTAAATCGGCGGATTTCGACAATGATAAATGTTTTATTTCTTTGTCTTTGGCAGTAGCAAAGGCAGCATTTGGAATCATATCACAATGACAAACTACAAGTAAGATTTGTGCTTCCATTTCGTCATCAATTAACTAATATACTGGGTTCCCCTGAGCTAGGCGCGCGGCGATAACTGCTCGCAATCAGTGTCAGTCAGTATAGGTAAGTCTGATGTAATATGGGTACTTATATCAAGCATCATACCTACATAAAAAGAGTGATTAATTTCTAAATAATAAAAAACAAGCACAACATTAAATAATAGCTTTCGAAGCGTAAGTAGAAGATGCAATTGTATTCATTGTATCACTTCCGCAGTAGACAACTCTTTCCTTGGACAATGGGCTCACGTGACTCGTGACGTCACGGTGGTCTGTGTGCCATGCCGCATGATACGCAGGCGGGTGACAGGAACGGACAATGAGAATCGCTATTGAAGTGAGATGGATCTACGCTTGGCTTCATTCGATATAATATGAGACTCAATGCAACAATGCAATAGCGGACATTCACACACACGGTGATCGTTGATGGTATGTCCCTATTTCATTAATTGATACGAATCCTAATGAAAAAAGTTTTTATATATTAATGTTTCATTTTATTTGTAACGAAAAACATCATAATTCAGAGCCTCTTGTACCCTTATAGGTACATCTTGCTACTGGACATGTCCCACGTGAAACCAAATACTGTCGTCATTCATTATATATTATAACATAATAATTAGTTATTCATTATACATGGATAATTAATTATTATGTAGGTATTAATAAAAATAATCACATGCGCAATAATCCATTCCGTCCATTCAGATTTTTTAAATTTTCATATCGTGTTTTCTCAATTCCAGAATTTTGAGTTAGGTACGACAGTATTTTGGTTTCATGTCCAATTGTCCCTTCTAGGATAGGTAGGTGCTTACAAACAACATTTACCATCGCTTACGACAACATGAGTGAGGAACGAAGGATAGGTAACTTTAATAATTATATTTACCACTATATTATCCTAGGTCTGGCGTTGAGGATAAGATTGAAATTGTGCGAATTAAGTGAATGAAAATAATTCTATATCATTTATGATTTGCCAATCGACGTTCACATATCGTACCAAACCATATCTAGGAACTTAATTTTTTTATATACATAGGTACTTATTTAGAAAGTATCTACATCATAATGTCAAAAATGAAGGTAGCTGTCTAGAGCTAAACTTCTTTGAATACAAAGTACATTTTTTATTACAATATCTACGCAGAAACGCTTTTGCTATTATATTATATATATGCATTAATTACAATAGCACTATTTAAGTAAGAGATAATAATATATTAAAGTCGGCAAACGTGAATACCGTTATTGCAATCCTTCCAGTCGCGATGGCGGGGCGCACCCTTCCAGACTCCGCCCCTTCGCAATCGCATCTTGTGCATTGAGCGACCGCGCTTGAAGGAAGCCACTTTACTGGCACTGTAAATATATATCGTCACATTTACAATGCCTCTTTGGATGCCGTACGCGGAAAAAGCGCTGGACTTGAGTCGGCCAGTGAAAAAGGAACGCGTGTCTCCGGCGTCCCGCACCGAGGGATACTCCAACCCATACCTACCTTCAAGAGATTGTACTTTTGTTTCACCAAACAGTGATTATGTGCCCTCTGCTCAAATCTGTTTGCCACAGTTATACCCAGCCGCAAACTGGAAATCGAAGACTACGCCATCACCACTACAGTCACCGAAACTGTACGATACGGAGTCCCTGTACGACGATATTGAGTACCAGACATTTGAAAGGGAAGCAATGATAGCGATGTCGGGGAGAAATGGCGGCAGCCTGGTGGGGAACAACCCGCGGATGAGGAGATCGGTACAGAGTAACCAGGAAGACGACGACGGCTACCGGAAGCAGCGAGCGCGGAATAACTTTGCAGCGAAACAGAGCCGCGATCGGCGAAAACTGCGCGAGGTACGGCTGGCCCTCCAGGTTACCTTTCTTAGGAAGAAGCTGGCAGCGCTTCGAACCGCGGTCTCCGAGCCGCAGTGCCCGCACTGCCGGTCACACTGCCTGTGCTAATCTGGACATGAACCGTCGTTTTATTCTAGTCTGACTTTAACATTATAAATATGTTATATAAATGGTGTTGAGATTTTATAGAGGATCTCGAGATTTTGAATTTAGTGACTTAACGGATACTCGTTATATATGCGTGATAATACATATAACTGATAAGATTTTTTAATGAAAATTCAGACGATAATGTATATAAGTAAATGTAACAGTGGTGTGATCAACACATTTTGTAATTTTAAGTTACCAATTATGTGTTCTGTGTGTGCGCGTGTGTGTGCAAGTAGGTTCTGGAGTAAGGTTCGGACAACCTGAGATTTTCTACAAATAACTAAATAAAGGTCATTACGACATACAAAATCTCTCATTTACCTAAAGTAATACTTATAGAAATATTTAGGAACTTATTTATAGTACATACATTATGAAATAAAATTCTGACTACTTACTATGAAACGACATAAAGCTATTTTAGTGTAATATTACAATTACAAAGACAATTCCAAAAGTAAATTTTGGCTTTTCTCATTTCGAAATGAAACAAAATTCGTGTCATTTTTAAATACAAGTACCGAGACGTAATTCTTGTACAGCGCAAACGTTTCGACTCATTGATTTTGTAGGTATGGAGGCATACAATAAATTAATGGGCGCACTTTGCGTTTTCGGTTTGATCTTCCATCACATATACGAAGAATTTACGAGCAAGGTTTTATAACTATACCTCTTTAATCTTTAATACTAACCCTCTTTCACAAAATGGGTAAAACAAAAGAAATCTAGAAAAACAGGTTATTACACAAATTGTCCAAATGTACCTACAACGAGCGACGCGCGTCGAAGCCTCCACTGCTTTAATGGTCTGCACTGGACCAAGATAATAAATTTTTCATCGCATCATAATGAAACATAGATTCAGTGGTTGTATGTGTATCCTGTAGACAAGCCCAACTGTATCCAAAAAGAAAACATTACTACCCACAAAAAAATATTGATTACTCTTTGTTGGTCCAGTCGCGGAGTAGTAGTCTACCAAAGCTTTACATTAGATAGATAGGGCAGGGCCCTGCATACACGACATGATGGCAAGACTCGCAGAGACAGAACCGTGGACAGTCAACCGATTCCTTTTTTTATTTTAGAATTGAAAAAGGGTACAATTTTCTTTATCCTCCAAAATTGTATGTACTTATACAGTTTGATGATCTAAATAAATCTTAATTCTACAAAAGGTTTATAAAGTGACATTTGGCGTGGTTAAGAATTCGTAAATAAAATAATACTGTAATTACTTATATGACAAAAAATTGTGAATAATATTATTTTTTTATTTACCTACACTTTTTTTATTTCATATCTGATAAACTCGAGTAATTTTACCTACAGCAGCTTCTACATGTTAAAGCCAGAGAGCAAATGCTGCCGAGCAAAACAATCTGTGAAATATTTCTCTCCGACTTTGAAGCTTCACCATCCTTCACACCTACTAAAAAATATACTTAAGATTATAATTGTAAGTCAATGGTTAAGATGCAGGATTTTGAAGGGCAAATCCATAGTTTAACTCCAATGAATAAGTACAAACGACGCTTCATGCGTAAACAGTAACTTTTTTTATTAATTTGTAATTATTCGCAATCGCTAAAACATAGAACTCGATATTTATTATCTACTAAGCATTTCATATGTGAAGCCACATACTTAACTTATTACAACAACTAATGAAAATTGTACCTGGAATATTTTCTATTCCTAATAGATTCAATGTGATTTAAAAACAAACAAATTTATATAATAACGCACACACTCAATAATAATACCTATGCATATTATGTACCTATAAATATATATTACATGTTTGTCCCGCATTCCATTATTATTCATTCCGATTGCCATAAAACTTCGTGAGTTGTTGTACCCACGCCCACTAAAGTTTACATATTAGACCACTGCTGGGCACGGCTCTACTGTAAGGAAAGTGTTACGGCCATATCAGGATTGGGTACTAACGGCTAGGGATTTCACGTGTTTTCAGTGGCATTGCCACAAAGGTGTTGTATAGAAGCCTTAAATCACTGTAAGTTATATTTGAACCACAATAAGCATAATGAAACCAGTCATTCGTTATTTTATGGAATCTAAAACTCGGCAGGAGTTCTCATCACAGCAAACAATGGGCTAGGTATTTTTATCTATTACGCAAGTGTACCAATTTTTTCGTAATTTAGTCGCAATTGCAAAAGTACCAATTTTTTTGTCATGACCTTCACTATTCCCATGTCAGGAAGTACCTACACTGTTGCTTTGTTCTAAAATCCGAACCAACTCACATTGTCACTGTTTGTAAATTAATGGTTTGACAAAGTAGCAACAGATACATAATTGCAAGCTTGCGAGACTCTTGCAGCAAGACCTAGACCGTGGTATACTACACGAGACCAAGGAACTGGATTAGTCTCGCTTTGCTCTTGCATTGGGCACCACTAATCTAGATGTGTATATAATTCCCGAAAAAATAATAAAACATTAAAATTACTTTTGTTTCTACGATTATAATATGTACATACCTAATTGTAATGAGTTTAGAAATCACAAAAGTCTTAATGAATAAAGCAAAGTTTTAATTTGCTTCATCAAATGAAATACCTAATGAAAAGAAGGGGTTGTTTATTTTACTCCACGCGCCGCATCTTACCGCATCTCGAACGTGACAACAAGGAGTCAGATTACCTCACAGCTGCCGCGGGACATATCTGTCTTGCTCTTGGGATTAAGGTGACACGTGACTGCAATCGCTGCCTCGCTCGCTTATTGCGAATTCGCAGCAGTATTGATATTTTATTAAAATAATCGATAGTTCGCTAAGGGTTATTGGATACACTTGGATTGACGAACTGGAAAATCATTTATCCATCAGTACTTATTAACAAAAATGTGTTTAAAGTTACAGATTTATTCCCTGTAAAAATAAAGAAAAAAATATTCATATTGCTGAGAGCTAAAGAACTAAATGTTACGTTGCGAACACAACGCGGCATTTAAGTAATTTTAATAAACAGGTACATAATAATTGGACAATCGGCCAAATATAATGCCTACCTATTAACTTTGAAGTCGATAGGTTACCTTACCACTTTATATAGGTACTCACTCAATCGAGCAAACACAGGCTACATTTCCTTTATAAAACTTAATATTTTATGACTTACTGAAATCTCAACAAACCATATCAATTAACCGTGCTTGACTAAATTAATCAACTGAATAAACCAAGCCTAGAACTCTACCACATCGATTAATCGATACGCGTAACACGCAATGCTTGCCCGTTATGTAATACATAAAGTCGACGTTTACATAACAAAACAGAGCTCGTGAGGGGAGAACCCTCTGACTCAATTATATCCTCACGTAACTCCGACCCTCTGGGCGACCCTCCTGCCGCCGCCGCCGCCGCGCCGCCGCCGGCCAGCGCAAATGCGACAAACGTAGTTGCATATTTCACAAGTATAATAATAAAACCCCAAACTCTGAGTACAAAGGCTGTAAAATTGGATAACAGAAATAACACCAAATTTAATGGATAGTTTTAACTACCACATATTAGAACTTACATAATCACCGGCGCAGCAAGTAAATAGATGATGCTTCTAAAATTCAATGCGTTATGAAATAAAAATATTATTTGATAATGCATAGATGGCTGTTATTTTTCATTACCGTCTCGTAATGTGGCGTGACGGGCGTGGCGGGCGAATGCCCAAATGGGCGGGAGGTGGCTTGCACAATACAGTTTATTTACTTTTTTACAATGAAGGGCGTGTACACACTTCGCTATTGCAGTTTACGGTTTCATAAAATCTTTCAAATCTGACATAGCAGCATTATAATATTACGTATATTATAAATAACGTGCTTAAATGGTGACAAATTGTCGTGCAGCATTGGGAATATTTTGTTATCTTTATAATTGATTCTGCAGTCAAGAGCACATCAAGGTTGACACTTCGGACCGTTCTTAACGCAAGCGGCATAAAATTGTTTTTTTTATACCTATAAGGATTTCGATCGAGCAAACTAACCAACTACTATGTCCCAAAACGTAAAAACCAAACGAGCGGACATTATTTATTTTAAATGAGGATTAAATCCTTCGACAGAAGTCATTATATTGAAGGATTAATTTTATAGCACCGGGCACAGTTTGCAGAAAGTTTTACGACATCGCCGAAAAGTGATAGAACAGTTAAAAGTAAGGCAAATGTGATAAAAATGAGCCTATTGTCCTAGCGTTCCCGTTATGTTGCGAATGTTTTGTTTCGCGGCACAAAGACAACCCTTCGTGGAGTTAATCCGAAGACTCGGCCTTGGCGATTTCACAATTTGCATATTGTACAGTTGTGTCCATTTGTTATCTCGTAGAATAGAACACAATGGACGCAGTGGGATTTTCGTCGAAAGGAATGTCGAGCCGTAGCAGCGGTAACGCCAAACCATTTTGTTTGCGCGTTCAGACAGTGGGAGGTCTTATGTTTATGCAATTTTCTAATATTGCAAAATTCTGTATTTTTCTTTGCTACGGATAGTATACTTAATGCATATTCATGCACCACATTCTTTAGGCAATTTTCTCTCTTATGCTACAAAATGAAACGCGCTGTTATTGTTTTTTATATTATTTTGCTGTTCCACGTTCAAGGTTTTAATAAATCTTGCAACTGCATAAAGGTGTCTTAATAATTCGATATGGTTTGGAAATGAAACCATTTTTCCGGATTTAAATCGCGTATATTTATTTTTTCAAACAAACCAACGTTTCGGGCCCTTGACAGCCTGTAAATTACAGGTCCCATGGTCACAGTTTCATTACCTTTGTGTAACAATCGCGAAAATCTAAGAATTCGATAATTCGATATGGTGCTTAAAACTACTCTGTCCATCACAAATGGAATACCGAATTTCGATCGATAACGGAACCCAGCTGCACTGTTAACCCATCTGTTAATACACACGACAATCAATCATTACAACAAGTACTCAAAGTTCTTTTTGCAACAGCAGAATTACCAGGAAGGGTTTGAGAAAATAAACCGCAGGCGGCCACGTGCCCTTCGCACGCTGCAATATTATGCGACAAGGGCTCGACGCCCGACGGCCCTTCCTTGTGAAAATAAAAGCATGTGCCCCAAACTGTCAACCTCCAACCGATTGCAAATCAATTTAAAAAATGAACCCGTTATTCAATTTTATACTTACTAATTTTATAATGATTTACTTGGATAACCAAAACCACAGAAGACCACGTTTTCATTTCTTACCATTTAGATTTTCAGAACTCATAAAGATTCGTACGTAAGCGGTAGTAGTAGTGTGGACGAAAGGTCACTTCTCAAAGAGATTGAAGGTTCAAGTCCCTGTGGCGACATGTACCCATGCATGACTTTAATTTCTAAGATACGTACGTACTTTTGTGAATATTTATCATACCAATTTTTCCCGCTAACGTTAAAAGAGAACGCGTTAAAACCTGCATGTCGAAGTAGGTTTAGAACTTTTAGAAAATAATTTAAGCCCCCAACGTGCATTAGGCCAACGTGGCGGAAACGTGTGTGGCCTAAACTCTCTTCGTAGAGGAGAGCCGCACCCTGCACTAGGATTTGTGGTGACACATTCGTACACTTAATCGCAATTCACAAATAATGCGGGGTTTCTGTTGCCTGCGTGCGCTATCATCTGCTACGCCGCTACGACGTAGCGGGTAGTTGTATTGTAGTTTTTCTTAACTTACATAATATTATATTATGTTAAAACATTCAAACTTTTTAATGAAATATTTTTTCAGTATGACTTTGCCTACAAAATTATAATTAAAACAGCACAACTCATTCACTGCCGAACTCTATTGTTTTTCAATTGTTTTCCGAACCTACGAAAATATTTACAACACTTATCATATTTATTTACACGCCAAATCCTTAGGACTAATATACCTGCGCCGGCGCTTTCAAGTACGGTCTTATGCATCTACAACTATCCGGATTAACCGTGGGATTCCCGACGCGACAGTCGGCATAGGGGCGCTTTGTCTTAACGTAGCAATTGTTTGGATAGGGCACAGAATACACACCAAAAATTATTAAAATAATACCACACAAAATTAATAGAACTGATATTTATCAATATTTTACATACTTATTGGTTAGCATGTTTCATCGCTCTACCGACTATCAATTGTAATTAGCAGGCAATTTTTTCCGGACAAAGTATTTCCGATTCATCGCTTCACATTTTGATCTCGTGTTAACTCGTACCAACGGTACCAACGACTTATACATATTACTTTCTTTTATAAAAAGGTAGACTACGGCAATAACTGGAGAACGTTCTACTCTTTTAAAAGATGGGAAGATCATGCTAGATTATTTATAAATTTGAGTATCCCTTGTACAGCTATTAGTATGACCCGTTATTTTAGAAAAAGTAAGTTAGTGTGTCAATCGGATTGTCGCTGGAAGTCTAGACTAGGTAAATCTAGACTCGAAACGGGTACGCTTGTAATTTTATGATGAGCCTATTCAGAGACCGATCTTAATCTTTGCTTTATAAGATACAAGCAAGTAGGTAATTTTGCGTGACTGCCGCTACCTGTGTTTTTCTAATAAAGGCGTTATCTGAAAATTATGATACGGGCTTTAGGGTAGCAAGCCCAAATAAATTATATAAATATTGCGTTTCTCATTTACTACCCACCCCACCCGTCTTTAGAAATAGCAAGTCGTTTCGCAACTTTCGACCTATTTAACACTGCGCCCGCCTCTCGGGCACACGGTGTCAAAGGACACGTGCCACCTGAAGCGGCTACCTGCGCCCGCGCACACTTTTTTCCGACAATGCCACGTTTGTACTTTTTAATTGCCCTATAGTATGTTGTATAACTATTCATGCACTCGGCTCAGAGTTTTTAAAAGATATGGTATTACAAAGAGCCATAAAAATATTTATAAAGACAACAATAATCTCATCAATAAAAGGTACAAAAAAACATTTTGCCAAGTCAAGAAACCGCTACAACGCCGATGCATATATTTTGTCCTTCATAGAGTAAGTACCAAATGGCATGAAAACTTCTGCGTCTATTCAAATATATTCGTTCTTTTACGTTTCAATAATATCAGTAGGATGACAATGCGAGCGATCCGCAGACCACCGGACATCATCATTACCGTTTCTCGAATGCACATTTATATGACACGGAGCATTACCGCGTTTTTTCAACGCTTGCCCTAGGAAAGAGTTGTCAGACGGCGGAAGTGACCACAAAGAGCGACAGTTGCATCGCTGGACGCTTCAACACGCTTCGACGAACTTCTAAGACACTTAATTTCTTTATAAAACATTAAATATTAAAATTAAATGCTTATATAGGTAGTATTTTTTACATATCGTCATTTGGAACACTTTATATTCGGGGTTACCTATTTTACGTTGAGAACAGCAAAATATGTATAGTATCCCTGTGCCCGGTTAAACATCAAGCATACCAGTATTTTAAAAAATAAAGACCTTTTGTTCATCGTGGTTGTGCAAGGATCGGACACCATAGCCTAACGCAGACCTTAGGGATGAAAAGGTTGTAAAACCCTAATGAGCCGTGACCAGATTAACAGCAATAAAATAGGATACTTCGGTCCGCAGAAAATTTATTCGTAATGAAATCGAAAGGGGAAAAAGAGGTTGTAACATAAAAAGGTATGTATATAAAAAACAGGTACGACGCTCCAAAACACTCCCTACTTACATACTAAACGCGAGAAAGACTTACCCCGAAAGAGCCGAGTTAAACAGTTATACAGGTTGGTATTAAAATTGGCATATGATTAGTAGTAGTTATTACAGATTGCTATTAAAACTGGT
Source organism: Hyposmocoma kahamanoa (assembly GCF_003589595.1). Classification (NCBI taxonomy): domain Eukaryota; kingdom Metazoa; phylum Arthropoda; class Insecta; order Lepidoptera; family Cosmopterigidae; genus Hyposmocoma; species Hyposmocoma kahamanoa. Next base: position 11,766,631 of record NW_020654972.1, on the reverse strand, counting down.
AAAATAATCAAAATTAAACGCAATTAAAAAAACTGTCGCTGCCGCGATCGAGCAGGAGTGGCGATGGAACGAAACAAAATCAGAATGGCGAGGCAAAGGAATTATTCGGACGATTCAAAATTTAAAACAAGTGGATAGGAACCGGAGAAAAGACGATAAAAGGGGATGACGATGTATGGAGGTCACATCGTCACAGGGAGACCCGCGCCCAGCGGAGGTCGCATAACGGGCTGACGATGATGTCTATTTTAATAATATACAAAAGTTATACATAAATACTGGCTTATATAGACTCCTACGTAATCTGTTGACAGATTATTTCATAAATCACTTTCTTTTTACGTAGCGGTCTATTACAGCAATCATTTATATTGCATGAAAAAAAAATGTTCCAAATTGTATTGCCCTAATATTAGTTCAAACACGCCTAGGTAAATATTCTTTGTAGTTCAAGACCTGTTACTTTCGGAATACTTACCTACCGCAAATGTAAAGCGACTTTAGTATTATATTCAACAGTCAGATCAGTAACGGCCCAGCAACCACGAAAAAGTGGACTGGCCATTGAGGCATTCGAACGCCGGAACCAACAATTAAGTGTGGCATCGTCAACTCGGATGTTCTATGAAGCTGATACGAACTGACGGCCCGTCTTGCATCTGTTGTGCCATTTCAATTATATCGATCGTTTTCTTATTTAAGTATGTGACGTTGTTGCTTCAAAGAGACATATTCAACAAGACTCCTTAGTTATTAAAATAAGTGAACTTTAAAAAGTTGATTGCTTTCTCCACAGTCACAAATATTTAGTAATTGTTTATTTATACATAATTTCCTCACTACATACAAAACAACATAAGTTTCTCGCCTGGTCGCTTTTAGACTCTTTCTCCATCTTCTCCGTTTCCAAATTTCATTATAAGTTTCCCCGTTTTAAGACCAAGTCAAAAACCTTGTAAGTGGCAAAGCCTTCGGAAAAGCTGTGAGAAATAAGAAAAAAGTGTTTAAAAACTCTATAAAGTAGAGTTGACTAAGAGGAGTTGGAGAGTTGGCCAAGTACTCGATGAGACAAAGTTTATAGGAAAGCACATTTATGTCAAATAGCTCGAATGCATCAAATCTTTTCAATTATTGTATATTTGAGAGTTCGGATAATCTTAAACATACTGTGACCATACCTAATATAATTTTACTTATTTATACGGTTTTCCTGAAATGATTGCATTGTCATTAAAAAATACATATATTTGTTTAAATGGGGTTCTGTTATAATGATAATGTAACATAACTATTTATAGAAATAAAAAGGAAAATATAATTGTTATATATTTTATTATTATTATCTTACATTAAACACTTTTATTTTATGTTAATTAAATAGGTAATTTAGTAAAATTTAGTTATACGTAACAGCTTTTTACAACTACTTTATTTTTAAGTTTACAATATAAGATTGCACGAAAACATACCAAGCCTATAATCTATGTTTATATCTAAAAATCGTAGAAGAGAGTCCTCTTTAGGTATATACAGAAATGGCACTGACACACCCACATCAACTGTTTGTCCATATTATACGTTAATTCGGTCAGTTAACTGTCGAAGGACCGGGAGCAGGTGACACATGTTTTACCGGCAAGCATCGCTTTCATCTTTCCCACTTCGTTCTTCAAAAACGCCACTTTCAGAGCTAGGTGGATCTCACGCAGCTTCCTTCTGTCCCTGCTTTGCTTGGCAGCGAGGTTGTTCCTCTCCCTCTGTTTTCTATAAGTGTCGTCGACTGCCTGACTCGTGAGCACAGCGCGACGCATGCGAGGGTTATTCCCCAGCAGCGTCCCTCCGTTCTTCTCGGCCATCGCTCGCATCGCGTCCCGCTCGAACGCTTGGAAGTCAGGATCATCAGACAGAACGTCAGCGTCGATGTTGTAGTCGATTTTCGACGCGGGAGAGTCCGGCGGCGACAGCGGCACAGGTCGCGGATACATCGGAGTTCCCGCTTCGTAGCCAGAGCAAGTGCTCCCGGCGGAGACGGGCGATATTTGCGCGCACGGCGCGTAAAGCACCGGCTGAGGATGGTAGCCCGGGTAGTAACTAGGCTGGTGCACGTCTAGTACTGGGTTGTAGTAGTACCGCTCTGAAGGCGACGACGGCGCGGGCGATCGCTCCGACTTGACCGGCTTGGTGAGATCCAGTGGCGCCTCGGCGTACGGAGTCCACAGAGACATGATTGTTGCACTGACACACTTGGCAGCTAATGAGTGTGGTCCAAACGGAGAATGGAGCACGAATGATTTCGATCTGGGGTGCTCAAGCGCCCTTCAACGCAATGGGCGGGGCTTGAGGGTGCCTGGAAGGGGTTGTGCAGACGGCCGCTACCTGCGATAACGGGAACGACAAAGACTCGCAGGACAAACAAGGCTGAGTTGCAGTAAAATAACACGCGCACTCGTCTAGGCCGTTGTCTCGGCGGTGCCGAAGCCGGCTTATGAAGATGCTTCAGGTAATTTGCTAATGAGTTTGTTGTCGATCCGTCGAAGCTGCGTAAACAGATTCAGCAACAACAACTATTACTTATTCGCATTTCTTGATTAATCGATGCGGCAAGAGTACGTAATTACTTAAATACGTATTATAAACAAACATAGGAATGGTAATTCAAAAAAACTTTCGATTGTAAAAACCCATATTTAAATTTTGCATGACGTTACCGAACTTAGTGTAAACGTAACTTAATCTAAAGTCTCGGCACACGTCATGTTTGTAATCTAAGTAGTAGTGGTTAATATCTACATAATTGATTCTGTTATAATTGGTTGTAACTTGAATTCCTATTCTTTGTAATGTCAAAAAATAACCCAGTACTTATATAAAAATGTAGGCGCGGCTTGCGCAAGAGCACGAGTTAAATGACGGGGTGAAGGCAACCAATGAGCGCGCGGCAATAAAAAGACGTCCGCGACCCTTGTCGTCGAGGGGTGTTGTGCAATGCAAAACACCCACAAAGTTATATAAAAGTACTTCTAAAAATTACGTTTTTATTCATCATCATCATTTCAGCCGTACAATAAATTAGAAATGAATCTATTTTTTCGGATCTAAGTTGCGTAAGTATAATAATATGTTTATATAGTAAATAACTATAAATGCCCCTGACTGAAGCGGTGAATTTTTTTCTACGTGTTGAAGGTTCGTACGTCATATAGGTATAATGTATTAAATTTATTAAAACTATCAAAAATGAGAACGAAAATGTAATTTATATGTATACATAATTTATTAACAACTTTTGCTAAAACTAGAGCTAGATTAGATTATACAAACTAGAGAAGGTAAATGCGCTATACTTTCTGCTTGACGACGTGCGGCAGATCGAACTTGCCGCGCACGCACTTTAGCTTAACTCCCGGGCAGTCCTTCACTCTGTCGGCAAAACACATCACTATACTAACGCATGTTTTTAACTATTATAAATACATACCTAATATGTAATGACTTATCTAATGTATCGTCTGTTTAAAGGTAAACCCACATAAGAGACATTTTCCACAAAAAGTCTGTAATTTATGCACGTGAAACTCAATAACAAAAAAGCTATAAACTTAATCAGAGTTTTATCTGCAGATGGTGATTTTTACAACAATTCTGAGATTTTTTGTGGAAAATGTTACATATATGGTTTTACCTTAAGCAGACGATGTAACGCTGCTTTTCGAGAAAAGTGGTCTAAACCAAAATAGTTAATTTTTATGTTATTATTTTATTGTGAAAATGACACCGAGCTTTATGTTCTTTAATGACCACGTGACAATATTGGCCTACCGATCAATCGGCTTTGCGTTTTAGATAATCTGCAGATGTTTTAAAACCATCTGGAATATAGGTGATTTTGAGATAAGCCGCTGTTATGGAAAGTCATCGGTACGTAGTTGCGGGGAATAAAAGTTTGAACTAATAAAAGACACGAACAAGGGCCAGAATAACTGGATGAGTATAACATTCACAACATACGGAGAAGCTAATCTCCGATGACGGGTGGTTTGGTATAGGCTTTGGAATTATAGGTAGTAACGCCCAACTAAATTAACTGAATCTATTCATATTTATATATATATTAAATTCTGACCAAGAATCTGAGTGTCGTATTTTAGAACTCTACTCAATGCTCAAGTCAGGATTAAGAGATTTTTTGTAAACAGGGGTTACTACACCAAAAAATACCTCAAAATAGAAGTTTACTCAATTTGTTTAAAAACGCTAAGGTTAAGGTTTATTTTTTAGCTAAAACACATAGAACGGAAAATTTTAATGGTTTTGAAGTATTTATTTTTGCGAAGTATGTTTTTTTGACAAAGTTATAAGAAGACGAAGAAATATTGGTAGAAATTTTTCGACGACACTGGTACCATAGGAGAAAATAGCAGAAGTTGGAAACAATTTTTGGTATTGATAAATTTTCGCAATAATTGGCTTTACTTTCATTTGTCTCTCGTCCTTTTCTGAATTCGCTGCGCGTGTGTAATTGTGCGTTGTTGAAGATTTTGTTATTGTTTTTAGTTGTTATTTTATAATCAGCACTTAAATTAATATTTAGGTTTTTTTATATTACTTGTGTAGGCAGCAAACGAGCATACAGCCCGCCTGATGGAAAGCAGTCACCGTCGCTCATGAACGCCTACAACACCAGGGGCGTCACGAGCGCGTTGCCAACCCTTTAGGACCCTTCTCAAACCCCTTTTGAAAGACTCCATGCTGTATTCCTACCTACCACACATTACTACTATATTACTGATCCTTGGTGAAAACCTGTTCTGCATCCCTGACCTGTCACTTTGACATTTCTATAGTTACAAAAAATCTCTAGGATTCCACGTCAGAGCATAGCTCAAATCGTGAGAAGTATCAACTTTTCCGCACCTATTCGTACTCTAAATTAGTTGAAAGATAAAGGACGTACCGTCCGACGCGCACGAGCACGATATTGTGCTCCTGCAGGTTGTGTCCGATGCCGGGCACGTACGCCACCATCTCTTTGCCGTTGGAAAGCCGGACCAGCACGCATTTGCGGTTCGCGCTGTTCGGCTTCTTCGGCTTCTTGATGAGCGTTTTTAAGACCACGCCCTGAAAGGCAAACACTTCATCGATAGCATAAGATTTCAATGACAAACGCAAAAGCATGTGCCTTGCGCCTGTTAGAGGCAGTATAATGCTAAATTCCAACTGTACACAACAAACAATTAACATTCGCTAAAAATTATTATATTCGCACGTGAAACCGAATACTGTCGTAACTCAAAATTGTGTAATTGAGAAAACACGACACGAAAGTTAAAAATACTGAATAAAAGTAATATACATTCTCGTTTATAAATGGATAACTAAATATTATGTATAAATAAAAATAATCACGATATTCGCGATAAGCCTACCGCCTCTCAAGCAAAGGGCGTGGGCTCGAGTCCGAACTCACACCAGGCTCACTTTCACACCATTTACGTGCCAAATTAAATTAAAAATTTACCATGAGCCATTTGGTGAAGGAAAACATCGTCATGAAACCTATGCACGTTGAAGAAGGTTTACAACCATCGGAAAGCGTGTGAAGTCCCCTACCCGCATTGGGCCAGTGTGGCGGACTACGGCCTAAGCAGTGAGATGTATAAATGAGTTGATGATGACGAATTCGCAATAAATAGATATTGCGAATTCGTCATCATCATATATAGATAGATAGACAGATATATAGATAGATAGATAGATCCACTCAGTATTTCTTTTTAATTTTCAAATTTAGAGTATTCAAAATGACATTGGGTGTCGGAGGAAAGGTTTTCAACGATCGATTATTCAGTCACCTTAGCAAAAGGGTTTCCATTGAGCGGGTTTCTAGATTTCCTGGTTTTAACGTGCGGCCCAGTGCGATGCATTTGCGCAAGAGACGCCATGGCACGCGACAACACTCCGCCCGCGAAACCCGCCAGGGGTCGCGTCAGAGCTGCTGCGGGTGCCGCCGGCGCGAACAGTCTGCTCGCTGGCAATTCCGCTGCTGGTAATGGGGCTGGCGAGAAACATTGAACTCGTTTATAAATTCATCAGCATTACAGACAAGGAGAGGGAGCGTAGGAAATTTCTAACATCCGCTGGTTACTATTTGGAGATGGTCACCGCCCAAAGCTCTGTGGTCCAAATTCCGCATCTTACCTTTGGCCGGTGATCCACTCAACCTTTATATGACTATGACTTACATGTTTAGTTATAAGTAGGTACTGTAAGTGTAAGTTGTACAAAATAAATAAATAAATAAATTTCGGTGAGAAGCAACATACTGGCGCGCAGGTTTGCACGTTGTAATGTAGAGGTCAAAACAAACTTGTTCAAGGCCTACTGCCAAACTTTATATATGTGCACGTTGGGCGCGTGAGCCAAACGCACTCGCAACTCACTGGATGCCCTACGAAAAAAGTATAATAATGGGTTTAACATGTAGCTGGCACTCATTGATATTCGGGAGACTATCCTGCGCAAGCGGGCGGCTCCAGCAGCCTCCTGAACACAATTCTGGAGCAGGTGGCTGCCCGATAGTAAGGCACTGGAACGCAGGTCACATGCGTTCCAGAGTCGTCTATTATAATATTAAATAATTAATTAAATATTATTGTCACTAGCATATTTAAGAAGACAATTGTTACTTACAAAATAATAAGTAATTAGTTTGAAATAAAAAAATCATGTTGATTATTATTAAATGGCATATTTAAAGGTATTTCTCGTAAAACATTATGAGAATCATCAGTACACATATCCGAAGAATGTTTGCTCAGCACAGTACCCCTAGTATCTACTTAGAGAGTAGGTATTGAGCGGTGGTGTTGGCAATGCAGAGCATTGAAACAATTGTAAATGTGGCATAATTAACTCAAATACTAACAGCTAAACCTGGAATAGAATCCAACCATCCTAATCCTTTTTGTAACTCCCGTTATCTGCACGAGCAACGCGACAAAAGGCGCGCTAAGCCGCAGCGCAGGTGCGGCCCAACAGCACATGCGTGGAAGAATTAACACGTACAAAACACCTTTCCATGATACAGTACTGCATCATCATATTATATAAAAATAAAGACAAAAATGGGTGCGTACAATTGACAAAGAGTAAAAAAAGCCAATGCGTTGTGTTTTATGGGTCCTTGAAAAAACCATTTTAATTAGTAAATAGTACAATGTATTCTGAGCTCTGAAAACTGTACAGATTCCTCATGATTCTTAAAGATCAATATTGCAAGAAATAATGTTTTGTTTTTATTTTTAAACATTGTTAACTAGTTATTTATTTTGGTTATTTTTCGCCCTATGCGCAGTTATTTAGCTCGGTAAAAGCAAAAAACTCTTACATAATTATGTTCTAAACGAATCACACCCCTGTCGAGTACAGTTAGGCATGTGTGGGATAAACCCCCATCGTTCAATAGCTTTATGTATTGCGAGCGCTAGGGTTACACTCAATTGTGTCAATTGTGAACGCGGGCGATTGGATGCGCCTGCGCCGCGTAGCGGGACTGCCGTTTGATTGACACCCACATGGGAAGTCGTCTGGGAAACCTACCGTGGAATAGGTTCGTCACACTCATTGCTAATGATTTTTGAAAAACCATTCTATTTACGTTTACGATTCCGCTTAAAATCGAGGAACATTTCTCTACCATACAAGTCAACTTGCCATACAAGGGAGATCTTATATAATAAAAAAAGGTACTGCGAATAGAAAGCTGTGCCATTTCCAAAATTAATTATAACTAGTAGGTAGTAGCGTGAAATGAAAAGTTTTCAGAAGTCACTACGATTGGAATAACATTTAAAATAACAAACGCAACGTGTCGACATTGGGGACGGGACGTCTTACAGGGTGTATTAGTGGAGTACAGAGTGTCCGAGATGTTATTGTTCAGGATCATCGGTGACGGTGATCGTCCCGTGGGATGAGCACAGAGCTTGCATCTGCTAACGCAAGCAAATAACTACCGGTGGCGTAAAGCATGAGATGTAGCGTTTTAGATGCAGAATCTGTTTCTTCGTTAAATGAAAGAAAATGGGATTTTCTTAAATAATTCGATTCACGCGTTTCGTCAACACTATTTATTATATACATATATATATCTATTTACAAAGCTTAAATAAAATTAGTTCATTTTGTTGGTTGTCTTGACCAGAGGCGCCTCGTGGGAGATTTCAGTGGGAGTTCACTTACCTATACATATTTGAAATTAAAAATGAAACACATTATAGTGTTCCATTTTAAACAATGCCACTAAACACTACCTTCTTAACAACGATTGAATAATAATAATTTATACAACATAACAAAATACGCTCGAAAAAAACACGGTTCGCATATTTGCGCGGAGCGCCACTCAAATCTTGCTAAATTTCCTCATAACTAATCTTTTGTGTCACGTGTCGCGCCGTTAAGAAATTTCTCTTTCGCACTCATTGAATTTAGTACTAAACTTTGTAAACAATGTCGGTTCACAGGAGCGCATCGCGAAGCGCTTCACTCAAGGGTCACTTTGCTATACTATATTAAAGAGAAAGATAAAAATGTAATTGTGTGTTTCGTTCATTAATAAAAAAAATAATACTGCGGCTACTAATATAATATGAAAGCATAATTAATAAATGTATTTTGGTGGGTTGGATAGGAGTGGGAGTTCACTGTACCAGCGCTCCTTAGGACGAGCCGCCTCTGGTCTTGACATATTATACAAATATGAAAATAATTATAATTATTTCAAGAGTTAACATTCTTGCCCTAGTGTATTGTAGTACATTTATGAAAATGTAAGAATAGTATTTTTTTATGAATAGCGACAGACATAACATTAATAGAAGGAATAAAAATAATCTAGCTGTTCGTGTCACTGTTCACAAAGTCACAAATTCATTTAAGGCGCAATGTATACATGCTTATATAAGATTGGGTAATATTCAAAACTTGTCATTTACGAGGCTTAAAACTAATGTATATTTACAAAGAGGAACCCCTAAAGTTTCTTGCTCATTCTTCTCAGGGGAAACAGTCTTACGAATGAGCAGTTGAGTTTAATTAATATGACGATTTCAAGTGTACCTAAGTAAGTATAAGTGTTGCTTACCTATGAAATAAAGATTATTTCAGTTTGAATTATGAAAACGTGCCCAATCTATGTTTTTCTAAAAATAACACGCGTTAAAAAATAAACTATATTCATTCCTTGAGTTACTTTTATTGTCGTTCACGCTCGTGACGTGGGCCGGCGCAACAGTACCTGCTCTTTTTGCGGCTCATAATCCGCTAATAGTGGGCATTGTCCGCAGATGACGGACACACATATTTAAAATTTATTCCTTTCTGTCACTCTGACTCCGTCGCCGGAAAAAAGGCGTAAAAAAATGTTGCGACAATGGGCAAGAGTTGAGCCACCGTCCCTTCGCTTTCCAGGAAACGCTGTAAATCATATTTGTGAATGCAATGTAAAATTTATCAGCAACACGATAATAGTGGGTTATTGTGCGTGATCTTTTGCCAGCGTGGCTACTCCACAATGCAAACAAAACTAACTGGTATTTTCAATCATCTCGTAATCCCACTGAACTAATATTACGCAGCGGGATTTGCTGCAGCTTCGTAGAAGGACCTGTGGTTATAAAGAATCACTAATCTAATTCATAACAACAATATTTCCATAACTTTACACTGTGTAAGAACTCCTTTTCAAAATTGGTTATTTCAGAAACCACACAAATAGCGGCTATACCAAATGAAGAAACATTTTTGTAATGTAATCTGAACAGAGTTTTCAGAAGATCCGAATACCATAATTATCACATATTTTGGAGATACTTTATGCAGATTGAACTAAATATAAATAATACGAAATAATTGCTCCACGGTTACTTTCACATTTTGAATGCTCAGGTAGGTATTGTGAAATGGCGGCCATATATATTTTTTTCGAATTTTTTTTTCAGAAGTTTCCTGGTTCACATTAAACTAGTAAAAATGAGTACGCAGTGAAGCGGCGAAGGACCACTGTCGGATGGCGATGGGATTCACGACCATGAGAAAGTTCGCCCCGCGGAGATCCCACGCATTCACTTTCTTCGAGACTAAATATTAAAGAAAGAATATAAATATAACAGAAGTAGCATGAACATGAATTGTTTATTACTTCATTGTTATTATTTTCTAATTTTTCATTATTTTCCTACATTGCAATACTGCGCTATGTAGAAGAATGTTGACTCTACGCCAGTTATTTATCTTAAAAAGGCTCAATCATCCGGAATGAGTACCACAAATTCCATTTCACCCTTTCGCTTATCCATTCAATGTCCATTATATACACATATTGGCGCTCGAATACTTAGCACTAAACAAATCTTCACATTTTAATAGTTTGAAATCTTTAATTTAAAACCACAAAGACTTGCAGCGATTGTATCAGTTAGACATGAATAGCCTGCGAAGTGTCGCAGATCTATATCTATAGCAAGAGTTCGCAATAGAAACGTCAAGTCACGCAAGGGACAATGGGGTGCAGATTACGCGGTCAGTTTCGGGAAGCGCGCCATTGATGCGTCGACAGTGGACCAACACCTTGCGATGAACCCTTTATTATAGAAGGCTATGGACAGAAACGACAGCAAATGGGAGGATTCTCTATGTGACCCTTACATGAAATAAGATCTCCTCCAGCCTAAGGCTCCCACAGTCCAACATTCTCGTGTTATATAGGTTCGAAAGTCTGCTCACAAGCTCAAAAGTTCATACATAAACATTGTTATCGTTTTAATATACCTATTCACGATTTAAAGTCCATGTCACTCATTAATTCAATCCGTCACCAGCCAAAATGGTGCGGCAAAGGGTAACTTAGATGTAGGATCGAAACATTCGTAGGAAGCAAGAAGTAAGAATTCGTAGAAGTTTCTACTGTGTAGTGTATATGCTAAGAGGACCTCTTTGCCTTTTTCTGTATCTTTCGATAACCGGTACGTCTGTGGGGTCGGAGTGAACAGGCATCTTGAAGCGTCCACATCGTCACCATCAGATGCGATTGTAAATAAAATTACGTATTAGCGTTACGCGGCGTCATTTATGTATTTTTAGCACAATGACAAAAGCGCAATATGGCTTTTTTGCTACCCTTCCGTGTGCAATAATCAGAATGGACACGGAAGGGTTGACTACGAATAACAGGCGCGCTACGACTGCACTGACCAGCGCACACGAGACGCTAATACCCTTCTTATCACGTTACTACATAAAGGGTAAAACGCGTTGATAGAAATTGGCAGCTGTGTTAATGTAGCACAGATGGCGTGTTCATTGTGTTACTTTGATTTGAATGAAGACGAGGGTGGTTGGTAAATAGGAAGTGAGGCATTACATAGCTGTGGATTTCAAAATGTGAAATTAAATTGTTATTTCAAAAATTAGTAGAAAACATTAGTTACTATTTGATTAAAGAGCCACAAAATAGACTTATAACGAAGGTCAAGTTTGACCTTCATTGTCAAGTTAAACATCACATCTAACACGACATTCAGATTATACAATGATTATAACATCATGTATTAACGTATCCTCAATTATGAAGTGGCGAAAATCGAAAAGAACTTTTGGAAAAATGACAATAGATTAAAAAAATATTGTGTTAGTTGGACTTTGTATGTTTCTTTTTTCTTTATTTTTTGTTTATAGTTTTTGTAGATAGTTTCGCAAAACGTAACTTCACCAACTTTTTTGCTGTCTACATATTATATGATGCTAAAAATGACATTTCCATTTAAAACAAATGAGAACATTATTTAGAAAGATTGTAATGGTTATTACATAATCCTGAGGAGAACAGTGCACAGCTGTGGGTATAATTGTTTGATAATGAAAATAGTAGAGGTCCTATGCTGTAACGGTTTTCCACCTAGAATTCGCAGTGGCTAATTGTGTACAGGAATAGTTTAGAAAGAAAAATGCATTGTTTTCTAAAACAAATTATCTTACTCTCAGTACTATAAAAAGAGGGTGACAAAAAGGTGGGATGATGATGAAGGAGGTCAGGATCCCCGTGCTGGGAGAAATATTTGTATGGCCTACATTTATTTCTCTCGTGAGTTTGGGTGTAATCTGTGGTTGTCTATGTGTGTGTCCATAGCACCAGCGACACAGGGTTTCCCTAGTGCAGGGCTATGTTGAGTGTGAGCGTTACTATTATATATATTATTATTATTAAAGTAGCCTAATGGTCTCAATTTGGCATGCCATTTCCAATTAAAGATCTCAATTATTTTAGTTTCTCATATACAACTAAATTCAGAAGTTTAATAAACTTAATAAACTGTTTTGTAACAAGATTACCTAAAAATATTGTGTTATAATTGTTGTACCTGTTTTATTTTATAAGATATCATTAGATTACAAGAGAGACCATGTGACTATAAATAAACGTGTCTTAATAACGTTCCTATAATTTATTTATTAGGATGGAAACTGTTAATAGTTATTTTTTAACAAAAAGTAGTTTATAATCTGTATTACTAACCGGAGATCGCTCACAGTGTCTTGTATATGAGACTATAACCTCCCATTTACCCCTGAACCCCCAGAACACCCTTATGCTTTCTGATCTATGTGTAACTTATTTTTTGTAAAATTTTAACTTACTGTTGTTAACGTAAGCATGGCAGTATTGTTTACATACAAACTTGATTGACTAATCTAATAAAGAACACCTTGACATCAAACTTCTGCTTTCTATCCATATTCCATCAATAAAATTCTCAAATAATAGTAGCTAAATTAATGCCTTACTACACCCAAAACAGTTTTGTTTGCAGATATTATTACAGCTCCTGTTTTATAAAAAAAACCACAACATTAATCATGAAACAAATTTTTATATGTCAACGTGCAAAAAAAATAGTAAAATTGCTTACCTACAAGCGGTGAACATTGAGTTCTTATACCGACAGACAGGAGCGAAAGTCCCTTCCTTATAACATTCATCTGAAAAGGAAAAATCCGTGAGAAAATTCGTGCGAAAATAATCTCTGCATAGAGAAATTTTCCAATTTATTGATTCACACCTTAATGTTTAATACACTGTATTATAATATAGCATTGAACTGTGTTCTGAAATGTTTCGCTACATAAAAATGCTTTAAAAGTGAAATTTTAGTTCCAACATAACCTCAGCAATTCTAACCTAACTCGTTGTTATGACATTTCTGATTTTGACATTAATAGATTGTCTATGAAATGTAAAGTTTAGACTTTTTTATTTATTTATTAAGGCTTTGGCAAAGCCATCAGCCTAAACATAAAGTTTAATTATGTTTCTGTAATAAAAGGAGGATAGGCAATTTGAGGCGGCGTGCTTGGATTGACTCGGGATTCCTTAAAACGGGCCGATACGGGTATTTTAGTTCGAGATTCGTATAATTTCAGGTTTTAATCTTCGATTAAGGCACAATAGCACTATCCTATTCCACTTTAAACTAGATTTCACAAAATAATTGAAAGTCAAAATAAAAACGACACTTTTCCCTCCAAAAGGTCCAGAGCAAATCTAAAGTTTAGAGGATGGAAAAAAAATAAAAGAAAGGAGCTGCCCTAACTACGGAATGAACGTGCATACCTAAACAAAAATTGAATGAACAAATGGCGGATTTCTTTAGTGTATAATCTATCGATAAGTAATTATCGACATGCAAACATTTAATTAAAGTAGATCACTAATCCATTTCGAAATAAATATTTAACCTGTATATATATTTGTAATGTATATATATGCAATATATATATATATATTGCATCTACTTCAGGACAAGTAGATGCAATATATACCGACTTTTCCAAAGCTTTCGATAAAGTTAATCATCGTATATTGATAAATAAATTAGCTCACTTCGGGATTAGGGACTCTCTACTTCAGTGGTGTCAATCATATTTGAATAACAGGTGTTCTAGAGTTGTAATAGATGGTTATAGTTCAAATCCTTTTATTTCATGCTCTGGAGTGACGCAAGTTTCAAACCTTGGGCCATTGTTCTTCATTATATTCATTAATGACATTGAAAGGTTGTTTAAGAACTCGATCTGCTATTTGTTTGCTGATGATCTTAAAATAATGCGTGTTATTAAAAGACTCAAATTTGCTGATTTGTTGCAGGCTGATATTGATAGACTCATTGATTGGTGTCACATTAATAAAAATGTATCTGAATTCGTGTAAGTGCTCCCATGTTAAGTTCACATTAAAACGTAAGACCCAAGACTTGGGTGTAGTGGTGGACTCCAAGCTTAAATTTTCTATTCACATTGACAGTATGCTGGCCGCTGCTAACAAATCACTAGGATTTATTTTTGGAAATGGAAAGGAGTTCAGGAAAGTTTCCACTACCTTATTACTATTTAATGCCTATGTCAGAAGTAAGCTTGAGTACTGTAGCGTTGTGTGCTCCCCGACATATCGAATCCATGTAGAGACAATTGAAAGAGTTCAAAGAAGATTTCTACGACACCTGGCGTACCGCTTCAGCCCGCGTCATGACGTAAACTGTTACAGTGCCCGACTTGAGCACTTTAACATGCAAACTTTGAATGGTAGGAGAAATACTTTAGGCTTATGTTTCTTACATAAAATTATGAACGGCATGATAGCCTGTCCGTCTATTCTCAATAAATTTGGTTTGCGAGTACCCCCCACGTCCGCCTCGACAGCCGCGTCCTTTATTTCATGTCCGTTTGTGTAGAACGAATGTAGGAAAGCATTCGCCAGTCCCCCGCCTATCTAGTTTATATAATCGAGTGTCCGGTGAAGATGAAACTGTTGATATATTTTGTGATACATTATATAAATTAAAGGATAGAACAATGTTGTAGCTTTAGCTTAAGTTTAATTTATTTATTTATTGGATTTAAATTATTATTATTATTGTTAATTTTAATTTCATTTTATCGGTAGAATTTTTTTTTTTTGTAAATTTAAGTATACATGTAAGCTTAGAATAATAACATACATTCACAACAACATACACACGAAATACATTGGTCTGTGTCAAACACGGGAATCGAAACTACGTAACGTCATCTTAAATGCCAATTGTGTCCATTTCGCAGTAGGTACATAAGATACATGATATGGTTGTCAAAGGGAAGTACATCAAATGACAAAACAAATGTTTTTCCAAGTGTTTTATTGAATTATTTATTTATTTATTTATTAAGGATTGCCAGCAAAGTTTACAACTTAACGTATACAAAACAATAAATACTTATTAATTAACATATAGTTGCAACTTCAATTATAGGCAACCACACCATGCACTTACATGCTTAGAACTTAGAATAATAACGCATAGAATGATAGTTTCATATCAAACGAACTGTCACAAGTGAGGCATGAATCAAATTCATGTAGGTTAGTTTTAGTAGTAGGTTAATTTTCGGTTAACTATAACCGAAAATTAACCTACTACTAAAACTAATTTATTAATTTATTATTAATAAAAATTCACTAGAATATTTATATAAAAATACAAGTTGAAACGCGTTACTTCCTTGTGGAATGTGATGTTAGTATCTATTTTATGTTTGTCTGACATATTTTTACACTCATTTACCGCACATTTCGCCATTTTTAGCTAACATTCTTGACCTGTTCGCGGTGCAAGTTGACCTTGAGCACTGAAAGCCCGCCCGCTCGTGTAGGCCCATTGGGCGCGCTTCAATTTGCCTCACTTAGCGTGTGCGGACTAGGTTTCTATGCGTTATTATTCTAAGGCTTAGAATAATAACGCATAGAAACCTAGCCCGCACACGCTAAGTGAGGCAAATTGAAGCGCTCTCAAAGGGGGAGTGATTGTGCAAGTTCAACCGCTAACATTGTCGTCAGTCATTTCACGTAAATTTGTCTTGAAGAAAACAGTTTTATTATACCGAAGGAATCTTATTTATATACTATTGATTTAACTTTTGTATCATTCATTACAGCATTTAGTGTATTAAATTAGTTTTTAACTACAATTAAAAAATCCACTGAACAAATAAAAAAGCGCAACATAATAAAAACATCGCAATCAAAAGTTTCCCGCGCTTTTACAAAACTAATCGTTTTTGTAATCGAACCCGCCAAATTGCTTATCTAGGATACCTCATCGCTAACTCAAATAAGTAAGACGTACTAAAAATCTATAAATGTGTTAATTTATTTTATTTTTGCAATAGGTGTAATTTAAATTATCTACCAGAAAAAAATTGTTGATCAAACTTGCTTTATTTAAGAAAGTAAAATTCGCATTCACGTGAATACCCACCGTTTATTTCTTGCGATGCGCGATGCCTGGAAGCAGCTACCTAGGAAGCCTATATACATGTCAGTGTAATTTGGGTATTTGTCCGATATGGCGATACTTCGGTGTCTGACTTCATTGTGTCCCACTGCTGGGCTCGGATCTCCTCTAAGGAGAGGGTATCTGTCTTGTGAGTACATATAGTGTTCTATTCTCTGCCATGCTTGTCCAATACGACTTCACACGTTTCCTAGAGTTGTGAACCTTCTTCGACTTGTAGATTTCGTCACTATAATTTTCTTCCTTACTCGAGACTCTTACGATTCCAACTAAACATTCATAAATGTTTGCAACTTAGTAATTAAAATTATACCTATAACTTTAATTATTACATACAAGCTGTGATCTCTCAATTGAAAAGCAACAATCTCCATTTGGGCTATCAGCACCTCATAACACTATACTCACAAACCAGCACCGTATGCAACTAATATGATTATATTACTATATAACTATTATGATTATATAACTTTTTACGATGAAAAAAAATCTAAGAAAAAGTGTAACAAATGTTTACTTGCCAAGATAAAATGTAGTTTAAAATGTGTTTTACTTATCGGAACACTTTATGTTGGCGAAAAGGGCACCGTCAACAATTAAACAGAAGAATCATTTGACTGCCATTTCTAACTATTGTTTTCTATTATAGATAAACGTATTTAGGTGAGTATGTATTGCGGGTTTGAGGAAACATAACCAAACATTCACAATCATACTTTTCGAACGAAGATATAACTGGTTATGATTTATACTTTAGATCAATAGAATTGCATAATTTTCACACATAGTGTGCATAAGGTCTTGAGTACGGAATCCTTGCTTGCAGGTATTATACTCGCACTTGGCGGGGTATTTCTTTTTATTTTGATTTTGGGCCCTCGTTCGTTTTCTTTTAAAAGTGCAATGGACTGGTTCCATTTTTACGTTTTTTTGTCAATTTCAGAATATTGTGAATGTTTCATATTGTGTAATTGACTGACTAAAATAGTGTATGTTATAGTACCTTATGAAGACTTCTTATCAGAATCTCACGGTTTATGAAATAATACACAGTGCGAATCAATTTGTTGACAATCAGTGGATGTATCTATAAATAATTTGTGAATGGATTCAAGTGCATTCCAATTTGGTTTTCAATGTCTTTTTCTTATAAAAAAATATACAGTTAAAGAGAAAGTTAAGTATTAGAACTTGTCGCTGTGAACGTCAGCAAAGGTATGTTACAAATGACTATTACCAATTTTAACTGTAACACCACTCAGTACTTAGTACCTCATTGTTTAAAAATATCACTTGCATTCATTGACTTACAAATAAATGCATTGCATAGAATCATACAATAGTATGACTCTATGCGATTCTGTCTCAGAATGAGACTCTTTGTGGCTTATAAATAACGTACGTGACGTAGGTAATGTGCTCTGGTATGTACCTACAGCTGTAGTTTTTGTAGTATGTATTTATATTTAATGCCTTAATGTATTCCATCTATATTTACAAGGCACAATTTCTTAAACAAAGTCTAGAACTTTAATTTATTATTGTAGAAACAAATAAGAGAAATTAAATAACAAGTTTTTAAGGAATTTTAAAGAAAGGCAGAATTTGATCCAGCCTCTGAATTACTTATTAAATAAATAGTCTTTGTAAAAGTTAACAAAAGTTTAAAATAAAATTTCTTAATGCCTATATATAGATGTTACAATGTTATTTTTCAGTGTTATTACAATATTGACAAATTTTTACTTGCCAATTTAAAATGTAATATAAAGTGTGTAAGATTTTAACTTTGTATGCCTAATGTTTGACCTGGCAAAGTGCACTTATATAAACTTATTACTGCTAAATTTAATGCAACCTGCGCTTGCACAAATAAATGAGTTCTATATTATGTTTAATGGAATAAAGACTACAAAAAGTTGAAATAACATACCTATCTGTAACATGCAAAAGTTATCTTAAACACTTACACAGAATATTTATAGCCAAATACGAACAAGTTTCATTTTATGTATGCCATAATTTTATATTTTTTAAGTTGGAATTTCTGTAACATAACACAAATAAGCAAACAAAGTTTAAATACTTTCAAAATGACTCCTGTGTTAGAAGCCTTAGGTGCAAATTGGCATGTAGAGGAGAACAATAATATAATAATGATAAACAGTTGGTATCAGTTAACTAAAAAGTAGCCAATTATCCTTTTTGTGGTGCAGTTTTGTTCCAGGTGCTGCAAGCTCTAGACTTGTCATTTGGAGTTATATTAAAAGAGGCTGTTTAATATGGATAAAATCGTATTCACTGTCAACGGAGACGAGTATACTTTGTGTAAGTTTTTATTCTGTTCTTGATAGATATCTTATAAAAGTACCAAGAACTTACAGCCATGCTTGAAAAGGCATAGCAAGTAGAGTAAGTAAAAGATGTATATCAGGTGCATAGAGTTAGGATAGCCCTTGTCTCTGCCTGCCCCAATGAGATATAGACGTAGTGGTATATATACTGTTTATTTAATCCTATGTTTGGCTTATGTACCCACATTTCACCGCTAGGCACTGTTTTTATAATTAACCATACTACTGGCCCATGTTAAAAACGTTCAGGTGTATATGGTTTACTAAAACTTTTCCTTAATTATATCTTGGAGGCCGAGGCAAAGGCCATTTAGTGTGTGAATTTTCGTGAAATGCGTTATCTATTATAACCAGCGATCGGAATTGAAGGAGTTAACTTATCTAAAGTATGAAAATTTTCTTACTATTGACATTCCTACCCATTTCACCATCAATGCATAAAAAATTTATTTTTTACTGTTTATGTTCTAAACATTGCAAAATGTGGGATATCTCCTGTTTATTTTTAAATGCCTAAAGTAGGTAAGGGTAAAGGTAGAAACACAACTACAATAGACAACAATTCCTAGCAAATACTTAATTGGAAGTAATGATTTGTCACCAATGTACTCAAACGTCAATAAATACCTCGCATATTCAAATATAATCAGTTCCGAGAAGTCCCGGGAGTTGTACAAGGGAATGTCCACGTTATTCTTTCGTTCTTCGATTATAAGGCTGCTAACAGACTGACTGCATGTTTCCAGTTAATGCGTAAAGTCGTAATCAACTTTATACAGCCAAGACCCCGACTGCATGAAGTTGATTAAGACTTTACGCATTAACTGCATGCAGTCGACCTCGGCTGTCTGAAGTCGGTTTCGACTGCGTGCAGTTATTGCGTGAAGTCCGTTTCTGAGACCTCGATTGCATGAAGTTGATAACGACTCTTAAAATGAATTTTACGATGTTTGCACCTCAATATTATATTGGAAAACTTTTAATGTGTAGTGTTTAATGTTTTACATTGTTGACCCAAATACCATAAGTGTCGTTCTCATGACAGTATAATGCCATAAATGAACCATACCAAGAAGGGTGGACAAACATGTTGTATATAAGCTAATATTTTTTTTTTAATCAAGTGACGAGACTAACGAGTCGTACGCCTGATGATAAGCTACACGCCTGTCCATAACAGTTGCAGTGCCACTAGGAGCTTTAAATCGCAAAGATCGGAGGGGCACTGCCACTGCGCCCGTCACACTGGGACATAAGTTGACAAGTCCCATGTGCCTGTAATTTCACCAGCACCCTTAAGGCCCATTTAGATGGAGAGAGTTTCTCGCACGCTTCGTGACGAAAACTCGTAGGCGATTATCGTAAGCAATAATCGCCATAAGATTATCGTATCATAATGTTTACATTCAGGCAAGAACTAAAATCTCGCCTACGATTATGTCATACGAGATTCGCAAGCAACTTAATCGCTTCCTCGACTGTTTACACGGAGAAATATGTAGTAAGGAGATTCTTGCTTACGAGTTTTCGACTTGTCTAAACACGATCCCGTATGACATTTTTTTCAAGTTCATACGATTATCGTACAAATCGGTTCGAACCGTTTTGAGTGCGAGAATTGCCATTCGAGTTCAGTGATTACTGCGGTATTGACTATGGATATATCAAAATGACGCAAAAATCATTCAAATTTGAAACTGCTGATAATATTAAGTTCATGGCACTGTATAGAAATATATTTTGTATTATAATTTGTTTGTAATTTTTTTTTTAATTTTATAACTACTGACACAAAGAAAAACTGACAATTACGATAAATTTATAGGGCGAGTGAGTGCGTGATTGAGTGAGTGCGTGCGTGCGTGCGTGCGTGCGTGCGTGCGTGCGTGAGTGAATGAGTGAGTGAGTGAATGAGTGAGTGAGTGAGTGAGTGGGGAGTGGGTGAGGAGTACCTATTGAAAACTGCATTTACTTGAAAAGTCGTGTTCGCCATCTTGGATTTAGAAATAAATGCTGTATTCGTAATTTCTATTAATTCATAATAGTTAATTCGTAATAAACACTCCTCACTAACTCCCCACTCACTCCCCACTAACTCCCCACTCACTCACTCCCCACTCACTCACTCACTCACTCCCCATTATTTGAAAATATTTTTTACGCTCTCGTTCCATTAATTATTGTCTTATAAAAGCAGTGATAATCAAAACACCCTCGCGCACTGCACGCATGGTAGAAACGGCTGGCACAAAAACTCGAAATACGATTTTTGCTTTCAAGTTCTGTTTACACGGAGACGTTCAACATGCAAAGGCGAGGCGATTATCGCTCACGTGGAAGGGCGATAATCGCGAATGTTCAGACGAGGAAAGTTTTTTTATATTCTTTTGATAATCGCATCTTCGAGAAGAGAAAATCTCTCCATCTAAATGGGCCTTTACCCTTCATAAGGTGGTAGTAGGTACTTCCCTAGACAAACACTTTCACAAGGAGCTCTACAGCCACTAATCTAATACTAAGGGTCGTATTCCAGAACTCTACTCAATACTCAAGTCAGGGCATGAGTATTGCAGTGAGCACTGAAAATCATACTCCGCATATATCATACTTAAGTCAAGGGTCGTATTTCCGGTGCTTCGAATCATACTCAAGTCTGCTCAAATCCTGACTTGAGCATTGAGTAGAGTTCTGGAATACGAAATCCCTCCCCGAACGATCCGATGCGCTGAGTCTGTTGAGTCTTTCAAAACTTTACTCACTTATTGTAATTACTTTTTCCTTTCTCCTATTCTTACCTGTTTTAAATTTTATGTATTGGTATTGTTATTGTTTTATGTAATCTTACTTTCGTATGAATATTTTATTTATTATTATTATTATTTTAATTTGTGTGAGTGCAATATGTTTGTTATATACGTATCTATTAATTTTAGCCACTATTAATTATTATCTTATAGTTTTTCCTGTTTGATCACTAAATGACACTAATTGCCCCAGATAAATGTAGGATCCTACATATTCAATGTACTCTCCATCTACAGTTAGAGGCTTTTCAGATCTGTTAGTCATTACTTTGGTTTTTGCTTTATTAATGGTTAAGCCTACTTCTTTGCTTTTAGTTGCAATGCCTTGGATCATGTATTGTAGGGAAACAGGATCGTGGAAAAATATTACTAATTCGTCAGCAAACCTTAGATTGTTCAGTCTTTCACCGTTTATGTTTATGCCTCTATGGTTCCATTCGAGGTTTCCGAAGACATCCTCAAGGACCGCTGAGAAGAGTTTTGGCGAGAGTGGGTCACCTTGTCGGACTCCTTTCTGTATGTGAAATGGTTTTCCCAGAGATTCTAATTTCACCTGTGCTGTGCTGTTAGAGTATATGTTTTTTATGATCCTTATGTATTTCTTTCCAATACCCTGCTTTTGTAGCGCTATCCAGATGTGATTGTGGTTTATAGAATCGAAAGCTTTATTGTAGTCTATGAACCCTATGTATAGTGGGTACCCACATTCTTGTGATTTCGCAATAACTTGTTTGATGGCGTGCATATGGTCTACGGTGGAGAAGCCCGACCTGAAACCTGCTTGTTCTTTGGGTTGCTCTTCATCTAGCCTTTTCACGATTCGGTTTATTATGATCTTAGAAAATATTTTGTATACGTTCGACATCAGACTTATGGGACGGTAGTTATTCATGTCTCCTTTCTTGTGTATAAGTATGACGGTACTGTTTGTCCATTGTGAGGAGATAAATTCTGATTCGAGTATGGAGTTGTATAAGTTAGTTAGACTCTTGACCGTACCTGGGAAGTTGCTCTTCATTTGTTCATTTGTTATACTGTCCTTGAAACCGATATTGGTCACTCAAAGACATATTTAAAAACAAGCGCTATCCAATGGCAGCAAAGAGAAAGGTCTTTAAAATCTGCATCCTCCCAATTTTGACCTATGGATACCAAACGTGGCTATTGACTAGTAAACACCATCAGAAACTCACAACCTGTCAAAGAGGAATGGAGAGAAGTATATATATATGGTATAGGATTCTCTCTAAGAGACAAAAAGAAAGCTACATCCATACGATGGACCACTAAATTGGAGCATGTGACCACAAAAAGCAAAACACTAAAGTGGAAGTGGACTGGCCACATGTACAGATAAGGAATAGAAAAGTGGACAAGAACGGTAACAGAATGGTTACCAAGAGAAAACGCCAAGAGGAAAAGAGGTCGTCCCATTAAAAGATGGTCCGACGACTTTAAAAAAAATAGCTGGACCTCTATGGACTAGGCTGACAAGGGACAGAGCCAAATGGATAGAGCTGGGGGAGACCTATGCGTCTTCAGGATGCGCTGTTGTTATAGTTTAAGTAATTTATGAATATAATTGTCAATATAGTTGAATTTCAGTATAGAATAGGTTAATAAATAAATAAAAAGTTTTTCCTGTTACCCGCAGATTGCCTGGTAGAGATTTCTGTGTAGCATTAAGGCCGCCTATTGTCTTATTTTATTTTCTTTTTATTGTATTATTATGTATTTGTCTCAGTGTACAACAAAGAATTTTTTTGTATTGTCTTGTATAATAATATTGTGATGATGATCACATTGATTACTTGGTCTCAGACTAGGAAATTCCCACTAATAAAATTAGCTGTGGGAACTCTACCCAGACTAGAATCATTTTGGACAGTTCTATAGGGAATAGAACCTGGGTGAGGTGTTTTTAGTAGTGTGACAAAGAGTCTAAACATCCTAAGCCAGATACTAAATTTTCTCCGAATAAATTATGTGTTCTTATTGATACACAAAATGCATAGAAACTTAAATTTATTTTTTCTGATCTTAATTTTTGTGGCTGTCTAAACTGACATAATTTTGTACACACTATGTAAGTGGATAGACAGGTAATGTGTCGTAACGTACAGGCAATAACTAGCTACATTTTAATGCATTTTATGAAAATGAATTATTGCCAAAAATTCTGTAAATTACTGAACTTATTTCTAATAAATATTTTTTTGTAGAACTCCAGTGAAGGAATTCTTCATGGACTGTTAGTTTTTTTGGTTAATTAAGTACTGAAATAATAAAAAAAACTAGCTACATTTATATTATAATAATTTAGCTGCATAATGTTTAACTTTAAATAAGTTACGTAATACGTCTATAGTTACATAGAATAGTAACATATATTTCGAATACTTCGCACTAGAAAGTGCGTAATAGTACATTACGATATTAGTGCGTAAAGATGGTTATAACATGCGAGGCGGAGTTTTAATTGAGAGATTAAGGCTTAATTGAGCCGAGCATGTTATAACCAATACGCACGTATATCGTATGACGTTTTTTAACACATTTGCGAGGAAACAGAAAAAAACATTTTATATTTTGTTCATTTTTAATTATTGAAACAGTTAGTGAAATTACAATTATCTGTGATTGCACACTGTAGCTTTCCCGCCATTTTAA
>NW_020654972.1:11714498-11742018 GCF_003589595.1 Hyposmocoma kahamanoa | reverse complement strand
TAAAACCGGTGGAATTACATCAGCTTTACGAGCAAGGGTGTTAAAAAAGAAATTTTAACAAATATTATTTTTTGATGTGTTGGTCAGTGATTTTTATGCTTTTTCAGTGTTGATTAATGTTATGTAGATGAAAAGGTATGAACGTTTATACCAGGGTCATTCTGATGCAGGTATTTTACACATCAGTAGATGCTGATTTTTGACCTTAACATCAGCTGATGCTGAGGCAGATGCTGATTATGTGTATTTAAAAAAAATACTTAATAGGTTACTGAATTTATCTACAGGAAAAAGCTTTCCATTTTCTTTGGTATTGTAATAAAATATTATCTCAGTGATATTGTGACATTTATTAACATAAGAATCAATCCGTATGAAAAAAATTAAAATTTTACCAAAGTTGTATATTAAAAAACAGCTGAGCTGCTTTTTCGGCTTACAGTCTGTTTCTGGACGGTTTGTAAATAATCCCAGCGTGCCTTTTAGGTCATGCCACGACTCGAACTTCCGCAATGAATATCAGCATCGAGGAATGCTGTTACGGATATTATAATTTATGCTGATTACCCGCGGATGCGGATGCTGATATTCGCAAGAATTCTAGTTTATACTTCATTATAAGGCCCTTTTCATATGGTTTCCGTAATGACACAGTATGACTGCAACATCAGTTGTGAGTTCTTAAGGCATACAGGTGCATCCGTGCGTGCGTGCGTGCCTGTCTGTCTGCCTGCGTGTTTGTAGAAGTATGTCTGCGTAGTAAGCATGACTCAGTATGAGTAGTAAGTATGACTGCCTTCGTGACCGAACGATTACCATCTGTAATCTGTGGTTGTCTATGTTTGTGTCCATGGCACCCGCAAGACAGGGTTTCCCTAGTGCGGGGCTATGTTGAGTGTGTATGCGTTATTATGTGTAGATGTGTACCAGATTTCGAGTTTCTTACTAATTACATTGGTATTCTGGTTTTTACTTTTTATTTTTATTTTAATCGGAACAACAACAGCTATTAATAACGATTTACATTGAATGTTTTTGGGTAAAGCTAGTTAGCGCCAATAACAGTTGTCCACATTTTCGTTTTCAAATATCTAACTTATGGTAAAACTAAGGTAAGTAAGGTAACACCTCAAAAAGAAAAAAAAAACAAACACAAAAATATCTACAATAATTTATTCGTGGTTGTATATTTTTTGAATTTTAATTGTATAATTTTTATTTTAATATTATCTTATTTTATTTTAATTTTAGCATTCTAACCTTACTCCTAAGTTCTTTACTAACAAACTATGGATAATTGTTGTTGGTCCAAAATAAAGTATTATTATTATTATTATTCTTATTATAATTATTATTATTATTATAGGCATAGAAAAAAGGTAAAGCGATGTGAAGTTGTGCAATCCTGACCTACAAAAAAGCGTGCATTAAAAAAAAGTTATTAAATAAAAAGACACGGAACAAGAAAAATAAACCAATTCTTAGAGGCAAACAATATCCTGCCTATGATACAGTCCGGTTTCAGAAGGGGCGCAGTACAAATACAACCTTGCAAGACGTCATAGACGAAGTTCTCAGTGCTCAGGATTCTGGCAAAGGAACAACTCTAGTACTTTTGGACGTTTCCACAGCCTTCGAGTCCATTAATATTCCTTTACTTATTTCAAAATTAAAATACTGCGGTTGCGACTCATCGGCTTTGGAATGGTTCGGGAGTTACCTTACTAATCGCACGCAACAAGTAAAATTGTCGAAATCCAATGGTGCTTGCCTGGTGTCAGATCTGAGTCCTGTTGACATGGGCATGTGATCATCTAGTGTTAATGTACGCTACAGAGAGCGATCTGTCCGATCTTGTGTTGCTATGGTACCACAATATAGAACTGCAGATTTTCGAGGTAGTTTCAAATACTCGGCCTCAAATGCTGGAATAATATTCCTCCACCTATGTATATGCAACGAGACATCCAAACCCATATTCAAAGCACTAAACCGGCAATACCTCTCAATTCAAAAATCTGTGTAGTGTTTTTTTATTCTTTTACGTACTCTGTCTAGAATCGAAATTTGTTGTTGCTTTGATCTATTCACATTATGTATATAATTATGTTATATACTAAATACATTATACAGCATTAAAACCTCTTTACAGTCACAACTTACTCCTGTAATTATATTCTTTTTTTTTTTTTTTATACTTGACAGGCACTCCACCTGATTCACATTGGCTCATGCACTTACATGTCAAACAGGTTATTTTAGATGAACTATTTACTCTTTATAATGTATATTATTATTGTCAATGCATAACTTTACGCATAGTCTTTATATTTTTGCTTTCAAACAACTTAATCCCTCTTGTTGGGCCTGAATAAAAATCAGCGCCTTAGGAAACTGGCATATAATATAATAGGCAGCGCCGTTTCACTGCTATGACAATCATGTTTTGCTTTTTCTTTTATGCTTAATCTGTATTTGTGTTATATCAGTGAATAGAGTGTTTATCTATCTATCTATCTGGCTATCTAATTCTGTAAGTGGTACACCCCACTGTATTCAAATATAAATTTCAGTTAATTTGAAATATTTTCGAATAAGATTGTTTCCAATTTCCTTTTAAAAGTGTGCTTAGATCCTACAAACGGATCCAGCCCATAACATTTTTGATTAAAAGCACGCATGGTTCGCGTTACGACACTATTAATGCCATAATTAATTAATTAATTTACTGCCTCCGTGGCCGAACGGTTACCATGCCTGACTACAACGCAGAGGTGACAGGTTCGATTCCCGGGCCGAGAGAAATATTTGTATGGCCTACATTTGTTTCTCTCGTAAGTTTGGGTGTAATTTGTGGTTGTCTATATGTGTGTCCATGGCACCTGCGTGCGGGGCTATGTTGAGTGTATGCGTTAATATTATTATTACTATTATTTGTAGAATGAATAGGAACAGAAAATAGTGATGTATGCCTGGTCCTGCGCTTCGGTGTGGACAGTGAGATCTTTGATAGGAGTTCAGGGCAATCGAGCCGCCCTCGTAGCATGTCAAAAAGAAGACCCATGTCCATCACCATACGCCTTTCTTCCAGAGTCAGCAGTCCATAATGTCTGCAGTTTTCGACGTATTACCCAGTAGTACTAGAGAATGTATAATTTAAGTACGTTAACATTTTTCACTGAATACGCTTAATGCGTTTTACGTGTACAGCATAGGATGGTGACGACCAAATCGGACAGGCATATTCCAATATACATCTCACGTAAGCGAAATATACTACATTGTAACTAGTCAAGTTCCTGAGTGACATGTGCGCATCGTAAACCCTAAATTACGGTTCGCCCTGCTAGTAATCGCATCCATGTGGATGCGAATGATGCCCGGACTTGGACATCTTAGAATCAAGCAGGACACCTAGGTCTCGGACTTCGTTATCTCTGTCAATCAAGACTCCATTAAAATTATAAGGAAAAATAAGTAATTTGCTTCTATGGTGAAACTAATAGGTTGACACTTACTAATATTGATGATAATGTTGTTTTCAATGTAATACTTATACACGGTAAAAACAGATTACTTAGAAAAAGACAAAATTCTTTTTATGAAGACAAATTCATTAAATCCAACAAAACGATTCTCTCCCTATAGACGCTAGAGAATAATTACTTGATAATAGTAAAAAAACGTCTCAAAAGTGTATTTTCGTTACAAGACAAAAATATTTAATCCAAGAGCAAATTAATTTACTTCAAGTCACAAAGCCACTCTAGATTCAACAAAATATTTATTTGTTACTAGAAATGTCCGATTTTGATTTGAAAAAAAAAAGAATGAAAAATTGAGAGTTACTTTGACTGAAGATTTATGTTTTCTAATATCAAAAAGGATAAATTTACAGGGTTATGGACCCAACAGTGCCAAACCTTAAAGTAGCAGAAATAGGATGGAAATATGGAATCCTCTCAAATACTTGAGGACCATCCAGTGCCGTATAAATGCTACAGCGGCAGAAAGTACTAACAATTCTAAATATATGAGATGACTTTATACTATTGAAGTTAACAAAACGATAGCGCGTTTCAGAGTACATCTAATGCCATCTAGCAGTGGCGTGATGGAACTAATTGCATGTTATGCTTGTTACAAGTGTATATAGTTTGATTTCATGCTGTAACCAAATTTCTTGAATTATGACTATAAAGAACACCCTAACAAACTAGAGATACTACGTATTGTTTCTTTGGATAAATGACTGTTTATGATTTTTATGATTACAAGCACAAGTAAAAGTAATCGTTACCGCGTGCGCCTTCGGCGACATGTCACGACATTCTAAGGTCACGACAAGATTGACTATGAAAACGCAACGAAATGTTGCTTTAAGAATATACTCTAGAATTCAGAATATTAATCTGAATAGAAAACTACTTCTTTTTTTGTTTATGAATATATTTTCTTAAAATACACCCAAGAAATTTTGAATTCATTTAAGATTATTTAAATTTGATGTAAGAGGTAAAAATTTCTTGATATAAGTAATGTCCAATTAATTGATTAAAAATGAAATAAAATCTTGAAGTGAACGTATTTGTCTCAAAGTTAGAATAAAGTTAAGAGTAAAATTGTATTAGAAAAAGATAAGCAGTATTTTTGTAGTGACAATATTTTATTACTTTTAATAAATATTTTTTCAGAATTAGCAAATATTTTGAGAAATTGCTCTTTCTTATTAGTAGAAATCCTTTTTTTCTGTGTAGAGATTGTTTAAATCTTGTTGCGAAAGTGCACAATCCATAACAGATGAAGTTTTTATGTATATCTTTCTGTCATCGGCGCATAGTAAGTGCCTCGAATGCGATATACATTTGTATACGTATGCCAAATATGTACGCATTGTAGAATAGCGGACCGAGATGCCGTTCCGCAAGGATCTCCTTGCGGAATTCCAGACGATACATCAATAGTCAGACCTGTATCCTCCCAAAACTAACGCTTGAGGCCGGTTGGAAAGACAAGACTATCCATCTGAGCAAATTGCCATGTCTACCTAGCACACTGAACTTTTTCAAAAGAATATCGTGATTTACTCGATCAAATAACATCTCGAAGTCTGTGCCACCCCCCTCTATACCACACAGTACAAAATCCGTAAGATAGGCCAAATTGGAGACCGTAAGATCGACCCCTCAGGAAACCGTGCTGGTGCTCAGAGATACCTTGCACAATTACTGTTTTTCATTACTCATCCATTATTTTTCCTACGGTCATAGTATTCCTAAATCTTATGAGCGCATCGAATTTTGAAAGTACCTACTTAATTTCGGAGGAAATGATCAAATCACGACCTTGGATACAAGTTATCGGTCAGCCATGTTACTGAATGTGTGTTTTGATTAGTTGATTGTTAAAGTATGCTCGCGGCACTCTGTTTCGTTCAGGTGATTGTGTTATACTTATGTGTGTGTATGCAATATTGCCAGCGGGTAGCGAGGTGAGCCCGGAGACGACGCTGAACGAGTTCCTGCGCGATCACCTGCACCTGTTCGGCACGAAGGCCATGTGCCACGAGGGCGGCTGTGGCGCCTGCGTCGTGGCCGTCGCCCACACTCACCCAGTTTCCAAGGAGAAAGAAATCTTTTCTGTTAACTCGGTACCTATACACGTAACTTTTTTCACACACGCGCAAACGCGCACACACAGACTCTATAATAATTAGTATTTAATTACCGTTTCAGTGCTTAGTGCACGTCCTATCGTGCCACCAGTGGGAGATCACAACCATCGAGGGTCTGGGCAACAGACGCGTCGGCTACCACCCGTTGCAGGCGCGGCTGGCCGCCTTCAACGGCACGCAATGCGGCTACTGTTCGCCCGGCTGGGTCATGGGCATGTACAGGTGGGTTGTTTCATAGCTAGGTCAAGACCAATGGGCGGAAAAAGATGTTCCACATAGAAAGTCAGTCTTTTACCAAAGCAGAGAATAAAAGAGTAACGAAAACGGTCACTCTCCGCCCCTCCCTAGCTTTAGATACTGCACCGCGCCCCGCATATTGACGGAACAGCAACAACAATTTTACATGGCATCATTAGAATTACTTACGACTTTTTAGGTCAGTAGTTTTGTCCTACAATGCAGTAAAACCATTTCCGGAAATCCGGAATTCGAAAAAGTAATTAATTAATATTTGGTGGTCTTAATAACTCCTTGATGTCGCTCCTTGTAGATATTTCTATACATGTATCTGTAAATGTGGAACATCTTTTTCCGAACATTGGTCATGACGGACACCCAAACTAAACAAAGTCTAAACGGTGCATTCAATCAATTGGTCGGTATTGTTATCGCCAAACGCGAGCAGTTACGCGCGCATGCATTTGTGGATGTGCTAATTTTTGTAACGGAATTGTATATAGCGAATTCTATATAATGAATTAATAACGCAACTAAATACTATACGTTGCCTCCGGGTATTCTCGAGACGAATTCCCCGGAAGACACGCGTCCTGGGGCCTTACCATGACCTGTTATTACAGTTCAGTATAGGTTCGTAGCGACAAAAAAGCGGGATATAGGTACACTTCATGTAGCGCTATCTCACAACGGTTCATTTTAGGTCCTAACCTGAATCGTAATAAGAATTCACGGCAAGGCCGCTGTTCTTCGGCTCGTGTCTAGTTTGTATAAGTTGGTGAAATATTATTTGCACCGATTCGTCTTATCGCATCATTTTTAGAGTACTTACAATAGGACAAAAGAGTGAGCCGTCTTGGTAACGCACGTGCCATCAATGTATACTGATGTTTATTGAAAACAAATAGTTTAAACAATTTTATTCTTGACTTGATGGTCTTTATGCGGTACTAACTTTGTTGAATTATTACGAAAAGAGTCGGCAGTTGGTATTTTACGAAGTGCTTAAAGTTTAAAAGAATAAACGATCGGATTTACAAAAAGTATTTATGACTCGTATGAAGAAGCGGTAGTGGTTTCAAGGTGGTTTTCCACCGACGAGGCGAGACGAGGGTTGAAATTGGAATAACAAAATTTCAATTCTTTCCTAGTCTATCTTCGGTGGAAACATTCTGGATTGCCGAGGATGGGCTGGGCGAGAATTGAAATATTTGTGGATGTAATATTGAACCGTATTGCTGCCCGCATAGAGTATTATATTCTGCACTGGAAACACGATTTCTCGCGCGATCTCGCAATGATTATATTCATAATGAATGAACCGTGAGATTGTGGGGTACGCACGATTTGCGATTTAAAAAACGATGGTTTCATCTGATTCTTCTTCCGTAAACATATTTAATAATAATAATGTGCGGGACACATTGACTACAAATAAATGGACGACGGGTCTAATACAAAAACCACGAAAAAAATGTCCCAAGTCAACCTATTCGAAATTTAAATTGTTATGTCATCGCAGTATCGCGCTGTCCGTAGAACAAATGAAGACTAAAGCGGAGTGTCGCGCTCTGTATACGATTTTAGCGCCTTACAAGTGCGGACACTTTTTAGCGCGGACCCGACGTCCATATAATTGTAAGTCAATGGCGGGACACGTTACTTCTGCCGTTTGTCGCTAGATGAACTGAATAGTATTAAATCTTCACTACTCACAATCAACGCGAGTCGTGCACAAGCATTAGTGGCAAGTTTCGGTGTAAATAGGCAGCGAGATTTCTATTCTCATCTCCCCTTACTCGTTCCGAGAGGTAACATTTCTTCAACGCACGCTACATATTTGGCAAAAACGGCAACCGCCCTTCGCACGCCCGTGGCGAGGACGGAGCCGGCAACGAGGAGCCGTGTCCGCAGCTTGTACGAGCGCGCGGGCCGCAAGCTGAGCGCCGCGGAGGTGGAGCGCTCGTTCGGCGGCCACGTGTGCCGCTGCACCGGCTACCGGCCCATCCTCGACGCCTTCAAGTCCTTCGCCGGCGACGCCGACCCCGGCCTGGCCGCCCGCGCCGCCCGCGCCCCGGGCCTCCCCGACGTGGAGGACCTGTCCCGCGGCTGCGCGCCCGGCGACTGGTGCGTCATCGGCGCGGGCGCCGCGGCCGCCGCGGCCGCCGGCGTCGTGGCGCTGCGGGGGGACAGGCACCGCTGGTACAAGGCCTACACCGTCAAGGATGTCTTCACGGTTAGATTCGCCGCCCCGCTGCTATATCTGCGCCGAGGGCTAGGACGTGCCCAGCGGTAATTTGCCGCTATCCTAAAGCCGGAGCAGACCCAAGGCCGCAAATCGCGTGGGTTTCGCGAATGTCTTGTATGTAATCGAAACGATTCTGCTGTGCAGATCCTGGCGCGCGAAGGCACGAGCGACTGCATGCTCGTCGCAGGCAACACGGGCAAGGGTAAGTCGCACTCGTCCACTCCAGCGCTTGAACAACTCCTGCGCGTTTATTAATTACCTAAAGTTTAGTTAATTTACCTAAAGTATGAACGTATTAACATTTACATACCCATTTCGTCATTAATGTGCACAAAATTTCATTTTTACTGTTTACTTTCTGCACTTCCCGAAGTATAGGTCGTCTCATGTTTATCTTTTAAATGGCTAAAGTATTTAAATACATTATTTTAAACAATAATTTGTCGCCAATGTACTCATATTTCAATAAATAATACCCATATTCAAATACAATGTAGTAATAGCTTTCCCCCTGTCAAAAAAAAAAAAAAAAAAAAAAAGGCCCCCTTCTACTACCACTACATTCGTCCGAAATTATGACAGTCATGTAAGTAATACACCAGTATTGCGAATGAAGCTTCATGCTTGACATTGGGTCGGGTATTACTTATTTGACTGTAATTGTTTCGGACTGATGTCGGACGGAGAACGAGCTACTCCCGTTCCGAGAAGTCTCGGGGTTTGTAGAAGGGAATGTCTGCGTTTTCTTTAGTTTAGCTAAATGTACTCCCTCAGTCCCGGTCTCTATATGGATGGCGCCATATTCAGAATAATTATAATTTCTGAATACCAGATTCAGAAACCGTTACATAAGACGATTTATAGTCCATTGTAGTGGCACCACAGGTATAACGGTATAAGGCCACTAATTAGACGATATAATATTAGACGGCCAAATATTAGAAGTAAATAATTAGAATTAGTAAATATTAGAAGTAATATTAGAAGGCCACTAATTAGACGATATAATATTATAGATAAATATAAATATTTTAATTTTTATCTTTAAGTCTTTTCCTTCTTTGTATTTGAACTTATGAATAAAACAAAACATTTCAATTTAGCTATGCCATAGTATAGTATAGTACCCAAATAGTTTAATTTCCGATGTGTAGCAATCGTCGCGAAAACTTAAGTACACAATGTGTCTCTATTAGATTTAATTAATAAAATAAAAAAGTCGACTGCAGCCTGGGTCGCAGTCGCAGCGCGAATCTGGCCCAACCAGAAGAAGCAGTTTGTCTGCGCCCCTAGCAGGACAGCGGTGGGAGCATAGTAAATTTAAAAATATACTATGACCGCCCCAGGGTCGTATCATAAAAATACCGCCTAGATTTTCTGCACGTCATAGTACTACTATTTAGAAGCAAGTCTGATGAAAACGAACTAACACTTCTTCCTTTGTAATATTTAAAAAAAGTATAGCGCAATTCAGTGAAAATATAACAACTCTTAAAAAGTAATCTTAAAAATATTGTAAAAGAAGAGCATTAAGCATTAAGCAAAGAATAGAGATTCTTTATTAGTCCAGGAACCCATCGTCTAAAATTCCGGCCGTATACAGAGGAGTCGGCATCAAAAAAAGTCACAACAGATCGATTATACTGATACCGAAAACAGATTTCGCAATCAACCCGTGGAAAAAAATCAATTACAAGCGGATCTTCTTATCTCTCTCATTCATATATCAAAGTATGTTAAAGTCTGAACTCGCGTGTATTACTTATTTGATTATTTATTTTGATGTTGTAATATACGAGATAAGATATCTACTATAAATACCGCCAGTACCTACTGTTTTCTAAGTCCAAAGTACGGAAGCCGATTGCACTCGAATCGATCAATTGACATTTTATCTTTCTCGTACGTCACTAGGAATACTGAAACTTTAACAAGATGAAGCGTTAAGGTTCATTACTATTATATTAGAATGAAACATGTCTAACTTCATGAACCAGGCCATCCTGGTTCACACGATCAGTGAAATCGAGACTCGATATTAAAATCTCAACCCTCTGACCTCAACCCCAAACAAATCTCACCTGAGTCCTATCAAAATCGCCAATCAACTAAAAAAGCTTTGGACCCGGTCGTAAATTCCCTCTATTTGCCACCGGTAGAGGGACGAGAAGTTTGTTCTATCATCAAAAATTTGATAAACAAATGTAGTTGCGGCATCGATGAAATCCCACCCATTTTAATTAAAAGTGCATTGACATTCTAACTACGAGTATATCTACACGGAACTTATAAATCAAAGTCAAAGTCAAAGTCAAAGTCAAAGATTATTTATTCCATAGGTAAAATAAATTTACACTTGAAAACGTCACATTTAAGCTACTGCTCGTTCACTACGCTGACCTCCCTGAGAAGAACGAGCAAGAAACTCTAGGGATTGCTCTTTTCAAATAAACTTAAATGCTATGGAATACGCTTTGAATCAAATTTGTGTGGATTCTGGAGCCATGTCGTCTTTCCATACATCTTTATCTAACACGTAGTCTTCAATTTTGTAATATGATTTTTCGATCAAAATATTTTTAATGTAGTTTCTAAACTTAGGAAATGATAAACTTAATATATGCTCCGGAATGTTATTGTAAAAACGTATACAGTTCCCCATAAAAGAGTTGTTTACCTTGGTTAAACGAAATCGTGGTACCATGAGTTTGGACTTAGCTCTAAGGTTAATATTATGGATATCTTCTTTCTTATTGAAATTATGTATATTTTTACGGGCATATAAAATATTTGAGTAAATGTACTGTGATGCCACAGTCATGATACCAGTCTCCTTAAACTTTTCTCTGAGAGATACCCGAGAGCCTAGACGGTACACAGAACGAATCGCTCGTTTTTGCAATACAAATATGGTTTGAATATCCGCCGCTTTACCCCACATGAGAATCCCGTAGGACATTATACTATGGAAGTAACTAAAGTAAACTAGTCTAGCAGTACTAACATCGGTAAGCTCACGTATTCTGCGGACTGCGTATGCAGCGGAGCTTAATCTGCTGGCCAGGCACGATATATGTGGAAACCACTGAAGTTTACTATCTAAGGTCACTCCCAAGAAGACTGCTTTATTAACAAGGTCTAACTTTTCTCCGTTTATTTCTATGGTTGGACTAGTCGATTTTACGTTAGGTAATTCAAATTTAACACATTTTGTCTTCTTGGCATTAAGCAATAAATTGTTAGCATTAAACCAATAAACTACCTTAGAGAGGGTATCATTAATACGGTCATAGTTATTGTCATGTCTGTCTGTTTTAAAAATCAAGGATGTGTCATCAGCAAACAACACTATTTCGCAATGGTCCTTAACAAAGACCTTAATCAGAGCTTTAAAGAAGGGATTTTTCCCGATTGCCTAAAAATATCCATCATTAAACCCGTTCATAAAACGGGCGAATTAACAGATACAAATAATTACCGACCCATTGCACTACTTCCAACGTCATCAAAAATTTTATTATGTTTTTGACAACAATCAAAGTGGTTTTCGAAAAAAGCTCTCTACAACTTACGCAGTATATAAATATGTTCGTAATATACTAGATACACTTAACGCCAGGAAATATGCGTTAGGATTATTACTAGATATGAGTAAGGCTTATGATAGAGTTGATTATAGAATTCTTTTAAACAAACTACAATACCGGGATTTAAGGCATAGCATACAAATGGTTCAAATCTTATCTCACAAACCGTGAACAATACGTGGAGGTTCAAAACACAAATTTTGAGACTGGGTTGATACGGAATGTGCGCTCAGAGGGAATACGTATGACAAACTCTCTTCCACAAGGTAGCGTCTTGGGGTGTATCCTCTTCCTGGTGTACGCACACACTCACTCAACATTAACGATCTCCCTAAAATAGTTGACAATCATTGCACTTTATTTGCTGACGATATATCCATTTTTTTCCCTTGTGAAACAACGAACGAATTATATAATATACCTGTAAAATTATAAATTGGCTAAATGATCATAATTTAAGATTAAACTTAAAGAAAACCACTTCAATACAGTTCAGGCCACACCAAAAAGTCCCTTTACAGCTACACTACGAGTACAATAATTGTGCACTTAAAATTGGAAACAGCCACACTTCTTGGAATCCAATTGAACAGCAACCTCAGCTGGAAAGCTCATGTAAAGAAACTTCCCAAAAACGTATCATCATTTGTATATGCCCTTTTCAACTTAAAGAAATAAACAAATTTTAAAATGGCTCTAACAGCGTATTACGCCTACGTTCACTCTAGACTTGCGTAAGGCATAGTACTTTGAGGAAACTGTGCAAATATGGATGAATTACAAATACTTCAAAAGAAGTGCATTAGAGTACTAGTTAATCTCGACCAAACAGAATCATGTAAACCGCACTTCCCAAAACATCGAATTCTAACGTTAACTTCAATTTATTTTTTGGAATGTTGAAAATTCGTACGCAAAGACTTTGAACTGTATTCTCCTTTTAAAACCATAAAACGAAACAATCGTGGTCTAAACCAACTAAAACTACCGTTTACAACTCTAAGCCTGTACCGGTCCGCGCCCCGCTCTATGACAATTCAAATATATAATGCTGTACCGAACCATATAAAAAATGAAAAGAATACGAATAAATTTGAAAACCTCTTTAAAAAATACCTTCTGAAAAATGCGTTTTATAAATAAATGACTTTTTATATACAGTAATGTACAAAAACTAAATTAAATAATCATTTGTTATAATAAAATTGACACTATATACCTACCTACTGACATGAAATATTTAATAGAATCTACATGTGACGATGTTATTATTATTAGACGATCACATTAACGAAACGGCGACATTTGCTACTGGAACTTAAGAAAATCTTTCATAGATTTCTCATAGATGGCGCTACGACTAAAAAGTCGTTGAAAAACCAAATACAACGACACGACGCAAGCACATATAAAAATTCGTGAGGTTCGCTGGTTCGTTCCGTGGCTTAGTTGGTATAGCGTTTGGCACGGTAAGCTAGAAGACGTCGGTTCGAATCCGGCCGGGTCGAAGGAGTTTTTTCTGAGTGTTTGATCTTTGTATTAATAAATATAACAAACTAGTGGAGTAATTTCACAAAAAATATATCTATATTGAATATCAATTTAATAAAAATTTAGAAAATGTTTATTTTAATACTATTATAAAAAAAACTGCTGAACACAAGACGAAAAAGTGCCATTTTTTTACGGCCTTATCCTTGTACGGCTATTTATCTTCACAAATAGAATAAAGAGAGGAGTTTCTTTCATCATTAAATCCGGAATTCGAAAAAAGTACCTAGTTAATTAATATTTGATGGTTTTAACAACTCTATGTCGCTCCTCGTAGCTATATCTATACATGTATCTATATAATATGTGGAATACCTTTTTCCGACCACTGGTAATATGTATGTATACTATTTCCATGGTAGAGTGTGGTCATTTAAATTAAAAAATAGCCAATTTAGGTGTGAGATGCCATTACTACTCTATTGTATTTTTATTCCCACTATGCTCGAGAGAGACGCACCAGTGGATCTCGAAGTTATTTGAAAATAATCCCGTGAAAAAGTGAATCACGTGGTAATATAACCCTATATTATGAAACAAAATTTATTATTTAATAACTTATAAATTAGTATAATTCTAGATAATAAATTAATTTAACCTATATAAAGATACTGAGTTTTAATAGAGGGTTTTTTCTCTTCGAGACGTTGATCTCACATCTTCTAGTAACTTTAATTTGTCAAAAGACTCACAGAGTCTATGACGGGATCAGATCTGTCTACTGTCCATAAGCTCTTCCAGAGCAACGTTCAAATTCCTTATGCACCTGTCTTCTCTGGAATCTAAGCGGAACTCCACCCATCACATTCTGGACTATGATAGACTTGGGATCCGGGACCAGCTCGCGTTGCGTCTCTTCGGCTGGAGTCACAGTAAACCGGGCAAGTACGGCTGCTAGACCGGCTAGCGACTGCATCATACCTAAACGACCACCTGTGAATAAAACGGAGAGCACATGTTACAAATGTCTATTTATACGTAACAATTGCTGAATACAATACAACTTTAAGCTGTAACAATATTTTTAGTCGGATTTTGATCACAAATTTATTGCACCTTTGGTGTCCTGGTTGTTGGAATAAGGTTTTGTATGCAAGGATTTAGTGTTTTGATTTTACCTATACAAGATCGTGGCCCATCTCCAAAAGGTAGATAGACAAACTTGTGTCTTTGAGCTACTTCTTCTGGCGAGAAACGTTCTGGGCGGAACTCTGTGGGGTTGTCGAAGTGTTGGGGGTCGTTCTGCAACGCCTGCAACGGGATCATAATCTTGACTCCTTCGTCGAGTGTGACGTCAGTTCCGGGTAGCGTGTAACGCCGCGCCACCTGCCGACTGAGGTAACCTGCTGATGGAAACATTCGCATCGCCTCCAAAAAGCTCCATTCCAAGTACTTCATTTCCTTGATGGCATCATAACAAATTTGTCCCTTGTGCATGGCAAGTACGCGATCAATATCAGCCTGCACGCGTTTCTGCACCTCAGGATGGTATGCCAATTGGTGCAAAGTGAAACTTGTAGCTGATGACGAAGTCTCAAAACCGGCAGCGAAGAAAATGAACGCTTGCGCAGCTAGGAGTTTGTCGTCAAGATCAAGGTGCACCAAACCAGGATTGCCATCTGGCCCTACGTGCTCCAGCGATTCCACGGCGATGTGCTCCTTCTCCCTTAGTTCCAGCAACAGGTCTATAAAGTCATTGCGACCAGACGGTTTGTATTCTCGCTGGTGCATGATCTGATTCACCAAACCCAAAATGTCATCTTCAAGTTTCTGCCCGAGGAACTTGAAATGCTTGAATAAATTGGGGAGGATTGCCTTGCAAATTGAAATGATAGCGCGGGGAAGAGTTACGTCGAATATTCTTGCTCCCAGTTTGCGGAACGCTGAGTCCTCGTCGTTAAGAGAATCCGGGTCAAGGCCGAAGCCGACCGAGCCGATGAAGTCTGTAGTGTAACGCGCCATAATGTCACGGGCGTCCAGAGTTTTTGCACCGTCGTTAGTGGCCGCTGTTAGGGACGTCTGCAGTCGTTCAGCACGTGCACATACCAATGGAAACATCGCCCGCAATTTGCCACTGCTGAACATCGGTGTCATGCGTTGTCTGAGCAACCTCCACATATCGCCGTCGGCGAAGAACAGGTTCCTCAACAAGGGCTCGATGACATTGTGCTGCGGTGAGAGGCCTCGCTTGTAGAAGTAGGCGAAGTCGTTGATTATTACTTGCTTAATAAGATCAGGGTCGCGAATTACAAGTTCCGGTATGCTGCCACGGTAGTAACCCACGAATCTTTCGTTCGGGTATTTTCGGTAGACGTCAGTCGCCATTTGTACGACACTGCGTTGCAATAGCAGTCTCTTCATGTCCGTGCCGAAGAAGGGCACTGGTTTATCATGTTTCACTCCGCGCTTTGTCCAATAATTGAAGTTTTTAGTGCCGTACAGGTACAAAGCTACAAGGACAATGCCGATAATCCCTACGGTAATCATGGTAAATAATTGGAGTGTTCGCAAATGTAGATTGAATAGGGTTCAAGACGCTACAGTTGCAAGCGGTTAACTGCCGTAAGGTAACTGATGCAAGACAGGTGGGCTCGACTTGTTAAATACTACATAAAATTAGTCACCTTCGATGACGAAGAACTCAAAGGTAAATTTTTTATCGATATCACATCGTGTATCAGATAAAGTAGTTCTTAGATATCAATGCCATTGTCCTGATTTGGTTTCTATAAATAAACAAATGTTGTATTTGGGGCATCTATTGTATATTTTTGTCCTAGATGATATCTGCAATATTATAATATTTTTTTATTACGATATAAAAGTGTGAGTGAATCAATACAGGATAAACAAAGTGCAAATCTAAATGACTAATTACAAAACAGTAGTAATCATAGATACAAATCTTCAATTGAAACATAACATGTTGAGATGGTACATATAAAAAAAAAATTGTTATAAAATTTCGTATGGGATATCCTGACTAAACATTGGGCAAATTATTCAGGCAGCGTATTTTTGGTTCAACTTCTATATCACATCTTTTGTGCTGAAGCTCGTGTTACTCTGTTCAATCAATGAGCCATATTCATATTTATAGCAGACACGGCGACTAGTTTTATTCAAAATACGTCAAAACTGAGAATATTCATTTATTTTGAATAATCGCAAAGACAAGTGTTGCCTCAAACGTCTTTGTTACAACAGGCAAACACATCTAGTTATATATATAAGTATGTAGTTATTTACACATCTATCTATATAAGATATAATACCTACATAACCAAAGATTACGTAGGTACAGCAAAGAGGACATAGAGCTTCTCACTTTGGACCGTTCTATCTCGGGCGGTATAGAGTTGAAATTAAATCTTGAGGAGTGACCACTTTTACCGACATGGAATCGCATTAACCCGGTTAGGAAACGCTTTATGTGTCAAGCTTGACGCTCTCTTGACCCTGTGCATAATGTATAGAACACAACGATACACTTAAAAATAAAAAGAAGAAATACATTAATTTGAAAGATTTAAGACATATTTATACGTAAATATTGCAAAGGAAGACATTGTATTGCCGCAGCTATAACTCAACACATAACCTGCAGCTTTCGAAGGAAACCATCGCAGCCCATATTGCTAGTAATAGTAGCGTGGAAGTAGCTGGAGCCCGTTAGTAACGCGGTGGCGACAGGCGTGTTCTGGACAGGTGCGGCGCGCGTGCAGGTGGACATCGCCTCGGTGGAGGAGCTGCGCGAGTGCCGGCGCGACGCCAACCTCTGCCTCGGCGCGGCGGCCTCGCTCACCGAGGTGGGTGCACGAGGCCTTCGCGTACTCGCTCCTTCCGTACTTTTCCATCTCATCATTCATCATCAACATCATCATTCCATGCCATCGGGCATGCTACTGCTGCTCTACTTGAAAGTCCACGCTTAGTGGAGGGAGCGGCCTTCCCGGAAGGACCGGTTCAAGAAGATTTCGGACAGTTTCCATGTGCTTCCTTCACATGGTTCCCGGAGACGTAACCGTCAGGAAGAGACTGTCTATAGTTGGCCATTCGAATACCTCTTCTCAGTGCACCGTTCTAAAGTTCGGGATTGAACTTCAGAAAGGTTTTCAAGTTTGACTGTTTGTCTTTCGGAGTAAATTATTTACGCGAAATTGCTCGTTCCTAAAACGTACGTATCAACGACAGATGATGGATCAGTGCAAGAAGTGGCAGACAGACAGCGACTTCCGCTACTTAGAGGAGTTCCACCAGCACCTCGACCTCGTCGCGCACGTGTCGGTCAGAAATGTAAGTTGCGCAGGATTTTGTCAACCATATAAATCTTACTACGGGCATTTCTATCATAATAGAAATCGATTTCTATCCCAAATTAATAAAAAAAGACTACATATTATTTGAACAAAGCGTACCTGCCAGTTGCATTTTCACCGAAGGAGATGCAGTACTAAGTATTTTTTCATATACATCAACTTCGATGCTTACCAGCACCGGTTAGCACTGTGAGCGCTAGATGATGATGTAGGTCCAGGGTCCGATTCCCGGGACACTCAATTTAAGGAAGCAAATTTTTTAAATAGGTTCTGCTCTGGGTGTTCTGGATTGCCTGGACTGGTATTCCCCAGATGCTCATAATACGGGGAATTCCCGGGTATGAGACCAGGTAATTATGTGATTGCTTGGCTCATTATAATTATTACTAAGTATTGCATTACAAAGTATGGCACTTTAGTAAATGTTAGTACGTCGATCGAGATTAGGTATTCTGTATATTCTTGTCTCTTCGTGGTGACAATTTTATAAATACGTACGTGGAATTGGTACAGGAAAATTGACATTCAATTTACTTTTGTTTTTCTTCAAAGAGTAATCACTTAATGTTGTTTTTGTGTATATTATAAATGCCAAGAACAGCGTATCTTATCTAAACATCGTATTTCTAACAATCGTAATATTGAAAGTTGCATATCATAATGATGTCATGGCGCCAAAAAGGACACAAAGTAACGAAAGAGTATGATGTAACCAGATCGGCACCATCGGCGGCAATCTGGCAATGAAGAACAAGCACCCCGAGTTCCCCTCAGACGTGTTTCTGCTCCTGGATACCGTGCAGGCCACCATCACCGTAGGTAAAGCCCGTGCACTTTTATTTATGACGCGAGACACACACGCACGCACAAGCACATATAACTATGTATACGTAGGTTTTACTGTTTCAAATTAAAATTAATTTAAACAGACGTTTACTTGCAAATTTCACTATCCACTATTAAATATAGGATAATCTCAGTACAGCGTACTAAAAAAACCGACTTCAACAGTCATTCACCTTCTAGTTTGCCACCCTTAGAGAGGGAATATTTTCTTCAAATTTGAATGGGACCACTACTGAGGTCCTCACTTTCCAACAAAAACAAAGAATCGTCAAAACCCGCTCACAAATTAGACTAATCACGTAACATACATACAAAAAAAAGATACCCGTCGAATTGAGAAACTCCTTTTTTGAAGTCGGTTAAAAAGTGAGTTTAAATTTTAGATTTGCATTATTTTTAACCAAGTTCAGAAAAGGAAGTTCTCAATTCGATTGTATTTTTTGTGTATGTTACGGGATTACTCTGGCATTTGTAACACGATTTTGATGAGTCTCCTTTTGTTGGAAAGAGGGTGGTACCTCAGTATTGGTCCCATTTGAATTTGAAGAAAATATTCCACCTCTAAGGGTGGCCAACTAGGGGACGAATCCGGTTTCGCGCACTTTCCGGTAACCGATTTTAATAAAACTTGGTAAATAGATATTATTCCACGAATTTTCGAAGTCGTCTTCTTTTTAACCGACTCCAAAAAAGGAGGAGGTTCTCAATTCGACTGTATGTTCTTTTTTTTTCTTTTTTTTTGTATGTATGTTACGCGATAACTCCGGTATTTGTTAACCGATTTTCATGATTTTAATAATTTATCTCCAAAATTTTGCTATATTTATGTGACATTCATATACGATTTAATTTTTAACCGACTTCAAAAAAGGAGGAGGTTCTTAATTCGACTGTATGTTTTTTTTTTGTATGTATGTTACGCGATAACTCCGGTATTTGTTAACCGATTTTCATGATTATTTTTTGTTGGAAAGGGGGTACTTCCATAGTGGTCCCATTTCATTTTGAAGTAAATCATCCACCTCTAAGGGTGGCTGTTCACGCATGAAGATTCATTTTTATAAATAGCGCCTAACTTTAATTTAGGAGCAATTACTTTTAGCAATTATTTAGTTGATTTTGCTATTTCTCCAATTCAAGGCGTTTTTCTCTCGATATACTTTGAGTAGTGTCGTAGTGAGAACCTATTTTTATTATCTCCAGTATCAAGTCCTGTATAGTGGCGAACTAGGGGATATTTCAATGAAACTTAGCAAATAGACGTAATTCCATGTACTTTTGAGGTCGGTTTTTTTAGTACTCTGTACTGAGATTATTCATAATGTATATTAGATACATCGTTTACGTTTTCAGAAAATGGTATTTTAAGAAGCTGACTCATGATATTGTTCCAGTGAACAGCTTGCTAGAAAAAAAGGAGCTGTCGCCGGCCGACTTCCTGCTGGAGGACTTGACCGGCAAGCTGATCAGCAAGGTGGAGCTGCCGCCCCTCGGCGCCGACAACCTTGTGCGCACTTATAAGGTCAATTTACTTTCTATTGTTGCGATCGATCGCTTTTTCTAGCACACAATGTCCTTTAAGAAGGAACTGTGTGAGATAAAGCGTTTTACAGTTAGCAAACACTACGTCTTACCCCGGCCGCTCACGTTAGGCATCCGATCCGATGGTTCTTTGCTTTCGGTTTCAAGGCGAGTGCACCTTTTTTTAATGGCACTAAGCGATGGGCCAAACAAGCCATGCGCCTGGCAGTAAGCGACACGCCTGTCCATAACGGTTGCAGTGTCCCTCAGAGCTTTAAATCTCAAAGATCGGAGGGGCACTGCCACTGCGCCCGTCACCCTGAGACGTAAGTTGACAAATCCCATGTGTTACCTTTCAAAATCGGAAGCAATAATGCTTGGCGGCAGAAATAGGCAAGGTAGCAGTACTTCCTTGGATGAACTAGGGAGCTCTACTATTACAACGCATGTACCTGTGGCTTTAATTACGTACGTTCTAAGTTTCGGTAATGATGAAGGAAATCATCGTGATCAAATCTGCGTATCGGAGAAAGTTCATCTTTGGAAAACGTAAAAAGTCGGAAACTAGCATTGAGGTTTTTTTTTTTTTTTTGACGGGTGGGAAATCTTTATGGATACCCCTGAGCCCAGGGAGACTCAGGGGTTATGTGGGGACTCTCCCTCCAGACTGGCGGGCCTACCCCACTAAAAAAACCAGCATTGAGCTAGCGTGTCGGACT
Organism: Hyposmocoma kahamanoa; assembly: GCF_003589595.1. Lineage (NCBI taxonomy): Eukaryota > Metazoa > Arthropoda > Insecta > Lepidoptera > Cosmopterigidae > Hyposmocoma > Hyposmocoma kahamanoa. The sequence goes on along the minus strand of NW_020654972.1, from coordinate 11,721,316 downwards.
ATATATAACTTGAACCTTATTCTCTGAGGAGACCGTGCCCATCAGTGGGACGTATAATAAGTTGTTGTGATTAATTCAAAAGAAAGTCCATCGGTTCGGAATCAACAGTTTAATGCTTTTAAAACACACCTATGGAGACATTGCACCAGACGTAGCTGAAGTTACACCTTCATCTCCACCACCAAGGAGAGGCACAGGTAGGCCCCTTTGCTGCCGTAGAACACGACGCGCCACTCGTTGTCGCCCACCAGCCGCGGCGCGAACCGGTTCGCTTGGTCCAGCTTGTTCACGTCGATGGTGTCGAAGGAATAATTACCTTTTAGCACCTTACAAGAGTCCATGTCGTAGTTTAAATGCGCTGCCGCGTAAATTATCTTGGTTAAAACGTGTTTGCACGACACCTTATCCAATTTCAATAAAACTTTCACCTTCCCATCTTCGAATGTTTGCGAAGTGTATTTTATAAAATTGTCTACGTTTTCTGTAACGTTAACGGTGCCTTTTATTAACGTTTTTCGATATTTCTTATACGTTTCTATCGAAAAGTCGACCGGGTTCGGGATGCGGTATGGTGGATCTGGATTGTCGCATACGGTTATGCTTTTCAGTTCTGTTTTGTGAGATATGCACAGTGCGTTTTTCGCACACATCAATACGGTTGTAAATAGAATTAATTGCACGTACATTTTCGTCAAGTGCACTCCAGTCACTCCGCCAATGGTGGACATGTAGCTCTCCGGACGCGCTGAGGCGTAACTAACGATATGACGACGGAATCATCAGTGTACAAGCATGCCTATGGGTAATTGCCTTATGATACACGTTTGTCAGATCGATTTCATGAGAATCATCAAAATCTATTTAAAATCGCATTTGATTTTTGTTTTTCACTCGTGATTAAGCTGGTAAACATCATACATGTACTTGCGTACTATGTTTATGCGTGTTTAAGCAATGGGCGGTGTTTACGGCGTCAATTGCAGGCGCTTGGGCAATTTGCAAGTTGGGCAATTTAAAGTTATAAAAACGTTTTACGTAACGATAAAAATCTCTCTCTCTCTCTCTCCCTCACTCAATTTTTTTGTTATATTAATTTGATATATTTTGGGGTCTTTTGCCTCAGCAATGAATAATGTGTACAAAGCACTTCATGCGTTCTGAAAACTCAGATTCAGTAATTCTGTTTTTTTTTATGTAGTTATTATTCATATTTTTTAATCGAACGTTGGTAATTTATGTTGTGTTCACTATTATAATGAACTACACAATGTACTGTATATTTAAAGAGAAAAAAATCTAAACAATAAAAAACACGAAGAGAAGCCCCTGGAGTTCGAGTCCCTAGGTTTTCGCGATTGTTACACATAGGAAATGAAACTATTTGATCGGAACTAAATCGCGTACATTTGTTTTTTCAAACAAACAATCGGGCCCTTTACAACCAACAACCAGTCAACCGACTTTGGGACCTGAAATAAAAAATGAAAGAAAAAATATTTCATTTCCTATAAACCCTAGTTTCTTACCCAATCTTCTGAGGGCAATCTGCATTAAGAATGCAATAGTAGTATTTATTTAATCAATTAACGATTTCAAGAGAAATTGACTTATCTATGAAATTTGAATTGTATTTTTTTCAAAGATTCTACATGTAATTTTATATAAATAATCTCAGTACAAAGTACTAAAAAAACCGATCTCAAAAGCCCGGGGAATTACGTTTATTTGCTAAGTTTTATTGAAATATCCCCTAGTTCGCCACTATACAGGACTTGACACTGGAGATAATAATAATCGGTTCTCACTACTCAAAGTATATCGAGAGAAAAACGCCTTGAATTGGAGAAATAGCAAAATCAACCATTAAAGTAATTGCTCCTAAATTAAAGTTAGGCGCTATTTATAAAAATTAATCTTCATGCGTGAACAGCCACCCTTCGAGGTGGATGATTTTCTTCAAAATGAAATGGGACCACTATGGAAATACCCCCTTTCCAACAAAAAAAGAATCATGAAAATCGGTTCACAAATACCGGAGTTATCTCGTAACATACATATAAAAAAAGAACATAATAAGTCGGTTAAAAATGAAAGACATTTCTTTTCAATATTTTTATTATCAGTGCTTGGCTATCAACACTTTTATGTCGTAGCAAAGGTACGTGCCTAATTTGGAATACATTCCGAAGTACCACACGTTGACGCCGAGCTCCCGTGCCGGCACGAAATTAATCACTCTCCCGACCGTCAGAGGGTCGAAATTGTCAAAATTGTAGTTGCCTTTCAACAGTGTGCAGGTCTTTGGGTCGTACTTCACATTTACTGAATTTAATATCACTCGAGTCACGATGTTGTTGCAGCTGATTCCTTCAAACTTTATATTGAATATTACGCTTGATTTCTTCTCAACGCCTGACTTGAAGCGAAGTTGAAAACTAATGTCTTGCAGGATGGTAATGTTCCCTCTTAGTAAAAGTCGGTGCCCTACTTGAAAAGTGTCAATTGTTGCCATATAATGGTCAGCATAGTTCTCTGCCATTGGGGGCTCAGGGTTCTCGCAAGGCTTGAAGCTCAGGAGCGTTAAATTGTACGCATCGATTTCGAGAAATAAAACTATGAATACGAAATGTGTGAGCTCCATTTCAGCAAATATATTAATGCAATAATTTTAATAAGTAGTGCAACAGGTAATGGCTTTTTAAAGCGCTTTTTTATCACGATGGACAATCGCTATTTCATGCAAAATTATAAGCGGATTTGGCCAATTTTTTGTGGAATGGCTAAAACCACATAATTAAAAACATATTTATGTGAGTTTCTTTCTATATATGTTATAATAAAATTTTATGAAATTCATTATAAATTCTTTTAAAATGGACGGCTGACGGCACAAAAGCCAATGTCCTACCAACCTACTGGAAGAGTCAAAGCGCTGCAACAAGCTTTAACTGTCTCTCAGCTGATACATGCAAATGTAGCTTCCTAAGTGAGTGTCAGTCTGGCCATCGGCATCAATAACCTCCCTCCGTCTGCCCGGAGTACTATGAGCGGTCGTAATGGTCTTTTGCAAATCTTATCACATAGCATTAGTGGCCAATAACTATTTGAAAGCGTGCTGTTAATTCTCCGCATAACTTATAAGTTTACAGGATAACCGATGGAGAATACCTATAATAATAACCTACTTGTAAAGAGATATGACATCCAGTTGTGCACTGGAGTTTCCGATGTGTGTTGTCTTATGCCTAAAAGAGCGAAATGTGATTAATAAACGCATGTCGCATTATGTCGCTCGAGCTACCCCAAAGACGATAATATTAATATGCTGATGGGCCCAAGTGGTAAAACTGAAAATTTCGATCCGGCTTCGAACGAGCATACAAATTTGATGCGTCGCTGTGTTTGACTATATCCAGATACTACTCTTTAATATTAATAATAATAAAATTTTATTTATTGAGACAACTGAGATCCAATCAAATGTTAGTAGGCACAGACTTAAAACTATATTAGTACTTATATTTTACCAGGGATTGAGTATTATGTATTAAGTGCCGCATAATTGGGCACTCATTCCCGTCAGCAGCTGTCTTCAGGAGGCTATTGATTAAGAAGTCATTTGGTAGCCTAAACTAATGAAACTCAAATATAGAAATAGCTCAGGATCGGGGCATGGAGGGATCAGGGAAACGCCTTTGCCCAGCGGTGGTCTATTCTTACATACTACATCAGGCTATTTTTAATGTTGTATAGAAATAAAAATTATAGTGGTATTTGAGATATATCTGAGGTTGGTGAAACTTAAGATAAAAATGCAATTCTTAAAATATTATTGATAGCAGATTTGCTCTAAGAATACATTAATTACATACTATATATAAATTAAATACATAAATTGTAAAGGCGGTAAAAACTTATAATAAAATACCAGAACATATAAAGACCGAAAACAATATAGAAAAATTGAAACATGTTATTAAAGATTTTTTATTATTAAAAGGCTTCTATCAAATGAAATGGTTTGATATATTTATAATAATAATTCATATTTTTAGTTGATAATAAATTAACTAAAAATATGTAAAATGTAATTAATCATCAATATAATAATTTTAAGCTAATTAATTCAATTTCATTTCATTTCAACGTTTACTTTTAGTTTGATTATGTTTATTGGATTTCATACTAGCTTTTTGTTTATTAAGTCGCGGTATCCTACCAGGGTTCATGTCTAGGTACTCAATTTTAGAAAATGTACATGTCAACGACATGATTTCAATAAATAAATGAATTATGAATTATACTAGGATTTGAAAACAGCTGATTATGAAATTCCACCAAAAGCCAACCAATTTCGTAATCGACATAAATTTTTGAGACAGAAGCTTTAAAAGTTATAAAGGTCCCGTTTTGAAGTCTCACAACGTCTTCCTTACTCCTAAAGGCCACGGATCCCTGCTGTTCGACCTGAACACGCGATACAAATCTCCTGAAGGGTCTATTCGAGTGAGTACCAGCCGCCGTATCAGACCACCACTACCTTCAGTAGGACACCAAATGCCAGCCTACGAATGTCGATCTTTGTTCCTTTACCGGCCAGGAACGCCATGTCTCTTGCTTAGTGTTGAACCTGCTTCGTCCTTAACAGCGTCTCCCAGTTACTGTTCGAGTCTCGGAGCCGCCTTTTCGCCGTGTTGGTCCGCATCCTCTGGTCCTGCACCTCTGCCTTCGAGTTGTAGCTCGAGGACAGACGCCTCCAATTCTGAGTCAACTATTCATTTTCACTCACACTCACTCCCTACACCGCTCACCTAACTCCGCATACTTCACCACTCATATTTCTGTTATTCTTTCTTTATTACCCCTACATTCCATTTGTAAATATGTATAATCTTGTTTCTTTTTTTAGCTATTACCTCGTAATCATGACAAGAGAAAATTCCACCAATGTGAAATTTCCACCAAATTAAAATTCCCATTAAAGTGAAATTTCCGTCCAAGTAAACTTTTTGGAAAAAACTGAAATTGCTGGTTTAACCATTTCGGGCTCCTATTGTGGAGATAATACTAAAAATATTAGAATGTGGTGTAATTTTAGACGTCTTTAAAGTGCCATTGTGCTGTCGCAGTGTAGTGTGTGGAAAGGTGATTTAAAGACAGTCATTTTAATTTAGTACTGTTGAGTCGAGGACTGCGTGTCGGCAAACAATTTATTCAACTCTCATAAAGTACACTTATATCGAAGCAAATATAAGAGCCTTCGTCGTGGTAAAGCGCGAATGTCCACATCTTGTAGCCGAGTTTCTGCGTGGGGACGTACGTCACCAACTGCTCGATCCTGCCGACGTCCAGATTCTATCCAAAAATAACATTTCATATACGAAAAATATTAAATAGATGCATCTAATAGTGCATAACTACTTCCGGCTAAAAGTAATATTTGCTTTTGCTTTTTATCTCGTCAAAAAAGAATAAAAATTTCCTAGACATGTCCGTTCATCTGGAGGACTGCCCTAGAAGGCTGGCTAGACATGTGCCCAAGAGTTGGCCACATTTTTAGGTTGATGTAGTACTAAGACTTATCCTAAAGGCAACAGCACACTCAGCTACATGCGTGAAGCTGGCTGTATAGTTGGCTATACATACATAGCTGTGTTTGCCTTTTACCAAATAAAGTACTACTTTCAAATTCCGCATAAAAAAATTCGTTTATTCGACATTAGCATTTTATATGTATGTATGTATATACATACTTAAAAGAAACACTTGACCTCTACGGCCCGTATGAATAAACAGCTCGATATGAATTGCTGTCGGTTGAGATGTCACTCGGATCGACCTAATCGGCATCTTGAATGGTACTAATTCAAGGAAACGAGGACCATGTTCTTGATTGCTTTGACAATGCCCAAATGATGTTTAAGCAGTGAGTGACCGGTTGATCTGCACTCGAGTGACAAGTATAAAGAGACAGTTAAGTAAGGTCTTAATGTCGATACTGGTGAAATGAAAATGGAGAATATCAGTTTGTTTACCTTGAACACGTAGTTGCCCTTCAGAATTTTACACTCGTTCGGGTCGTACATTATATTCGTGAACTGCATCAACATTTTTGCAATTACGTTGCGACAAGTGATCCCTTTGAAAGTGATAATGTTGTTGTATCGTTTCTGCCGCTCGGCCACTTTGAAACGCGCGTAGAAGCGGACGTCGCGCAACACCGTTACGTTGCCTCTGACCAACATCTTGTCCCGCTCGGTGTACGGTTCGATAGTCCCGGACCATTGTTCTCGAACGTTTTTCATCATCGGCGGGTCGGGAACGCGGCATTCGGTAATGTTGAGTATTCTCAATTTGTAACACTCGACGGACGCCACGATTAGGACGAGGACACGAAACGCTCTCTTCATAGTTGCCTATATAATGGGCAATGTCGTTTTGCACTCGGCTACATTAGATAATATAATATTTCAATGTCACCGATTTCGGAACCATTAAAACGTTCACGTGATAATCGTTCCTTTACGAGCCGGACGCGACGGACAAACGATGTCATCACACGAAGGGCGTCCGGACTCCCAACCGCTCGCAGGTGATGGCGCGCGCGCAGAACGCGGTGGCCGTCGTGAACGCGGGGTTCCTGTTCCGGGTGGACGGCGCCGGCGAGGTGCGGGCGGCCACGCTCGCCTTCGGCAACATCTGCGCGGGGCTGCAGCGCGCGCGCCGCGCCGAGGAGGCGCTGCGCGGGCGCCGGCTGTGCGCCGACGACGCGCTGCAGGCGGCGCTGCGGGCGCTGGCCGCCGAGCTGGCGCCCGCCG
>NW_020654972.1:11687811-11709498 GCF_003589595.1 Hyposmocoma kahamanoa | reverse complement strand
AATTTGTATGGACTATAACTTAACTATTTGCTTTGGTAACACACGCGCTTTTTATGACCCGCTTTACATATTTAAAACCGGTTTTACATCAGCTTTACGAGCAAGGGTGTTAAAAAAGATTTAAAAATTTACTTTATGTATGGGGCTATCTTTTATTTTTAGTATTGAAACTGTTCAAATCGGAACAAAATTGTTAAACGAAAGTTATGAAAAGAAAAGTAATGTTAAATTGTATTTTTTTAAACATTCGCGGTTTTTTCTTGGCGAAAGTAGTTTCGTGTGATTTGTTGCTCAGTTTTATAATCGGAATTAAATATATAAATCTGAATATTGACTGGTAAGTTTTGGTTTCCACACTTAAGTAGAGGTTTATATATCGCTTTTTTAAAGAATAATTTAATTTGGTTTTGTATTTACGCGTAAAACGAATTAGATTTTGACGACGTTACCAAACAGAGAAATTTGGGTAACTTTGAATGTGTTTCACTGTGTTTTTAGAGAAGAGGGTAGTCTGTTTCCAGGGAGAGTTCTAAAAGTTCCTCCTTTGGAAATTACTGTCTCAGTGCTCCAAAAATGCTTTTTAGGAGGTTGGTCTTGGCCCTCTAACGTTGAGACATGTCAAGTTAATAAAGCCGATATTGTGAATATTATAAAAGAGCAACAGCTATCTAGAAAAGGCGGCCGTATTTATATTGATGACGACATTTTATTCAAAGGAGTGGGGTGAATAGATTTTTGTTATGTATTTACTTTGCCTAAAATAATTGTTATAGGTGATTCATTTTGATCTCATTTGATAGCTAAATAAGCGTAGAATTTATTATTAAACAGAAAATTTTCATTTTTATTCGCATTAATTAAAAAATCTAAAAAAAAACAAGTTTTTCATTGCAACTCAATTAGTTCGTCTCGTTTTAGTATGGCAATACCAAGTCAAATGTCGTTTTTGAACGCACTGTCAGGAATATTTGGACAGATTCACATCTAAAAAATATGATTATGTCGTATAATCTTACACAAATTGTAAAATATCTAGAAAATATACGGTTTCCATATCGAAGGCTAATCTTATTCAAAGTTACCCAAAATTCAAGGCAACTTTGAATGTGACTTTTGGAGCAAATCTAGAACAGTTTTGTTGAATAATTACTAAATTCCTTCTATAAGAACGAAAAAAGGGCTTAAAAGAACACTATTCAGTTAATAAAGTAATTGTTAAGAAACATAATTAAATTTGAAATTATTAGAAAAACGCAAAAAATGTTCAAAGTTACCCGAATTGACTGTAAATGTTTTATTTACTATATTTTATCTCCCAAAGTTAATTTTATTCATAAAATATTGACCACTTTTCTCACATAAAAACTCTTTGCAAAGATTTAAAAAAGTATCGTTCATTTTTAGACGGAGCATCTTAAAAAACCGTGCATGTTACTTTATTAAAAAAAAACTCGTGCGTTTTACATTACAATAACGCACTTGTGCGTTTTACATTACAATAACGCACAAGTGCGTAATGAAATGCATTACGATATTGAAATTGGTGTGATTTCAGCCACTGTTACGAGCAAAATATGTTATAAAAGTGGTTATTGACGAAGCTCTTTTCTGTTATGTAGTTAATTATGTTACTATGTTGCGCTTGTTGCCTAATGATGAGGCCATTTTTTGTGACCGTTTAAATGTATGTTATGATCTTGCGTTTTGTTGTTAAATACATGATGTTCAAAGTTGAACAATTATAATACGTTTTAACAGAAAATATTGCAGCCGTCTTGTGCGTACATGTCGTTCTATGTTTACATTGCGCACTTTAAACTAAGTCAGAGAGAAACGTTCGGGGTACCGGAAGGCCGGAATAATTTCGAGACGGCAGTTTCGGAGCAAGCGGGAGTTTCCGATAAAACGGAGGAAGAGCATATCGCGAAAGGCGCGAGGGCGGCTCCGAGTTTCGGACGCGAACCTCGGCCCGCAGGTGCGGCTGGACGTGACGGTGCAGCGCCAGCGGCGCGGCCTCGACGTGCGGCACGAGCTCGCCGGCTCGTTCAACATGGGCGCGCAGTACCACTACTCGCTGGAGACGCAGAGCTGCCACTGCGAGCCCACGGAGCGCGGCCTGCGCCTGCGCAGCGCCACGCAGTGGCCCGACCGCGTGCAGCAGGCCGTGGCGGGCGTGCTGCGCCTGCGCGCCGCCGACGTGCAGGTGGAGACGCGCCACGTGGGCGGCGCCTACGGCGGGAAGGCGTCGCGCTCGGCGCTGGCGGCCTGCGCCTGCGCGCTGGCGGCGGCGCGCCTGGGCCGGCCCGCGCGCCTGGCGCTGCCGCTGCGGGACGGGCTGCGGGCGCTGGGCAAGCGCGGCGAGTTCGAGGCGACCTACTCGCTGGGCGCCGACGCCGCCGGCCGCCTGCAGCGCCTGGACGTGGAGTACTACTGCGACTGCGGCTGCAGCTTCAACGAGTCGCCCGTCGGCGCCGTGAAGATGATCGTCGTGCTGAGGAGCCTGTACGCCAGCGACACCTTCCAGCTGAAGGGGTACAGCGTGCGCACCGACAAGCCGTCCAACACGTGGTGCCGCGCGCCGGGTACGCTCGCGCCCCGCCGGCCCCGCCGCGTCGGAGGGCGCCAACGGCATGCGGCATGTCGCCCCGCCTTCCAGGGACCGCGGAGGGGACGGCGCTGATGGAGCACATCATGGAGCGGATCGCCCTCGCCACCGGCCGGGACCCGTTCGAGGTGCGCCTGGCGAACCTGGCGCCGGCGCACGACGACATGCGCGACGTCGTCGCCGCGTTCCGGCGGGACTGCGACTTCGACCGGCGGCTGCTGGCCGTCGACCGGTTCAACGCCGACAACGCCTGGAGGAAGCGCGCCCTGAAGGCCACCCTCATGTGGTACCCCGTCGACGCCGCGGGCCCCTTCAACGTGGTGGTGGCCGCGTACCACGGCGACGGCTCGGTGGCGCTGGCGCACGCCGGCATCGAGATGGGGCAGGGCATCAACACCAAGGCGGCGCAGGTGTGCGCGCACGAGCTGGGCGTGCCGCTGGACACAGTGTCCGTGCGAGGTGCGCCTCCTCCGACCCTCGTATGACACGTTTCGCAAATATTTGTCTTTATGCAAACCAGTTCCGTAAACTCTCGATGCCGCTCCGCTGTAGCCGCGGCGCGGGTTTCCCGAAAACGCGCAACCCGTTCCATAGTTTTTGTTTTACTCAGACAGTTTTTTTTACGAGTACGACCGCCATACCAGCCAAAGCACTTTATGTTACACGTACTAAACGCAAAACACACTGGTATATTTCAAGATTTACTAGACACTACTTTTTGTTCAACATTAGACGGTAAAATGTTAACAAAACCGTGGCGTGGTCGACTGTTGTGCGTTGTGCCCGTGAATAGGAGCTAGCGATCTGCCGCGACGCTCACGGCATCGCACGCTGTCCGTACAAATCGCCGGGCAAGAACTGCCTAATTTATTCTGGTTTAATGTGTCGTCGCAAGGCACCGACACGTTCACGTCGCCCAACGCGATGGTGACCAGCGGCAGCTCCACGAGCGAGACCGTCGCCTTCGCCACCATGCAAGCCTGCAAGGAGCTCAAGCGGCGGCTGGACCCGTTCCGGAAGGACGGCATGACGTGGAAATGCGTCGTGAAAGAAGCGTACAAAGCGGGTGGGTGCCGTCGTCTCCGACGACGGGAACGACCCATCGGCCAGTGCTGAACCCGGTCGTCACGGTGCACAGGCGTCGACCTGCAAGCGAGCTACACGACGCACCCGAGTGTGGACAAGCTGAAGCCCTACAGCGTGTACGGCGCGTGCTGCCTGGAGGTGGAGCTGGACGTGCTGACGGGGCAGCACGTGGTGCGGCGCGCGGACATCTTCGAGGACACGGGCTTCAGCCTCAACCCGGACATCGACGTGGGGCAGGTACGTCCTCGCGGGACGGAGCGGTCGCGTCGTGTTCGGCTGCTAACAGATCGACTACGTCTTTACAGTTAATACGTAAAGTCTCTATCAACTCCGTTGACGACGACTTGACGCATTAATTGCAAACATTCAGTCGACCTGTTAGCAGCCTTGCCGGTGAATCTATCACGAAACGGTACAGTCGTAAACGGGAAGATGTAAGTCTAATTTTTAACCGACTTCAAAAAAGAAGATTCTCAATTCGACTGTATTTTTTTGTTTGTTTTGAATTTTGATGATTATTTTTTGTTAGAAAAAGGGTACATCAGTAGTGGTCCCATTTAAATTTGATGCTTTCTTTCTCTAAGGATGGCAAACTAGGGAATGAATTCGGTTTCGCCCCCTTTCCATAAGTGATTGCAATAAAACTTGACAAATATATATAATTGTACTCACTCTGTACTGAGGTTACGTATATTCAAATTTAATTGATATTTCGCACTCTCAGTAATAAAGTGAAGAAATTGAAAAACTAATTTTTGGTAAACTGACAAAATAAGTGTAAAAGGCGTAGGGAACAAAACTACACAATGTACACGCTACAGCGAGAAAACGACGTCGTCGTAGATGGGTGCGATTAGCGCATAGTCTACGGAAAGCCAGTGGTAGGTGAAATAAGGTGATTTTATCATATTTGGCAGTCGTCAAACGGTATACGGTAACGGCCGGTGCCGCGTAACTTTTTTTAAATCTGTTTTGTCAGTTTTCTAAAAATCGCGTTTTGAAATAATTATTAAACAAATATCGAACACTTAGAGAAAAGTCACTTCGATCCGGTTGGTCCGGCACGGTCTGCGGGAAGACGTTGGTTGGAAATCAACCAGATCGAAGTGATTTTTTTCTAAGTGTCAATTTTTGTTTAATAATTATAACAAACGTACTTTCACAAAAAATAATTGAATACCATGGTAGTGAAACATCCAATGAACGTAATAACTTTTTGGAATTTGGTCACTTCATTAGTGCAATTTGTACTAAACAAGACCAGGGACTATGGTAGCGGAGTGAAGTCGAAATTGCGTCACAAGTAGGCACTTTCCGCTGGCTCAGTCCCCGCTCGGAAACGCTCGGGTCTCGCAGGTGGAAGGCGCGTTCGTGATGGGGCTGGGCCTGTGGACGTCGGAGCACCTGGTGCATGAGCCCGCGTCGGGCCGGCTGCTGACGGACAGCTCGTGGCTGTACAAGCCGCCGGGCGCGCAGGACATCCCGCGCGACCTGCGCGTGGCTTTCCGCCGCAACTCGCGCAACGCTGCGGGGGTGCTGGGCTCCAAGGGTACGTGATCTGGCTGTTCTGGCCTTCCGGTTGCACCCAGAAGCCTAGATGGCAGCGTGCGGTGTCGTTGCAGCGACGGGCGAGCCGGCCCTGGTGCTGGCGGTGGCCGTGGCGCTGGCGCTGCACCACACCATCCTCGAGGCCAGGAAGGAGTTTGGCTACGTGGACGACGAGTGGCTGCACATACGTGAGCTTACATATATAGTTTCATCATGTACACGTACAGTTGTAAAGAAGTAGATTACACTCGTACGTCTTTCGTTCGCACCCCAGCAACTTTTCGTAGACTTCCATTTGTGCTTTTGACCTGACATTTTGGAGGACACCCTACTCTTTTTGGAATTTCCCTCTACGTTCGCTTGTGAACCTACGTCGGCGGTCAGGTATGTCGACGCCTCTCGTATTCTCCCGTTTCCGTCTCGCTTCACATTTCTTTGCCCACTAAAAAGTTAGAACAAATATTTAACAGTTTCATAATAAAGCAGTACATTTTTTAATGCATTCTGTTTGCAGAAAGCCCTTACACCCTGGAAACCATACTAAACGCAATATCTCCTAAGACGGAATATTTCAAGCTCAAATGATACAATTAATATGCATAGATAAAGAAATACAATAATAACAAACTTTTAACCGAATATTGTTTGATACATTGACGTATTTAATACTTGTAAGAATATCACATTTTTTAAATTGTTTTGATAAATTAGGTACGTAAAGTGAATGAACGAAGAACGAACGCGATGTAAAAGAAAATTAAAATAATATAGACTTACGGTCATTGTCCTTTACAATGTACTAAATGAAGTTTAAAAAGATTGATAATGAATTATTTTTGTATTCACAAATAAAAATATAAGGAATCGTGAATTGTTTTAATTTTGATTGGAATTAAATTGGATGAGTCTTCTTTCGGCTTTGGAAGAGCTGAATTTTAATTAAACGCCTATATAGTGTTCACTTAGAATAAAGGATTTATTTAAGTACTGGCTTAGATTTAAAATAGGTATGGAAAAGTTAAAAAATTATTACTGTAACGCATATTATGGTGTCTGAGGGGCACAGGTCTCTAAAAGGTGCTCACTCAATCCCGTCAAAAACGCGTCATCAAATCAGGACAGTTTGAGGGAAGCATAACTCGGTCCCTCCGATCTATAACATTTTGACAACCTGTGGCAGAGCATCTTGCGCATCGGTTTTCATGGTATCTCTGAGATCCCGCGTTCGATTCCCGGTCGGGTCATATAGAACTAATTTTTCTATATTGTCTGCAGTCTGGGTGTTTGTGGTACCGTCGTTGTTTGCGATTTCCATTAACACAAGTGCTTTGGCTACCTACTTTGGGATCAGAGCAACGTAAATGATGTGGTTTAATAAAAATAAATAAATAAACTCGTGTTTTGATAAAACATCACAAATAATTGTGTATCATTATAGTACTCTTTTATTAAAGCATTTAGTCATTGCAATAATAAATAATATAAACGAACATACGATTTTAAACCGAATATTTACCTTATAATTAATACAGAGATAATTAATTCGTAAAATAAATAATTGATATAATATGTATACTAAATTGAAAAGACAAATCGATATTTCCAATGAACACTATGCCAACTTTATTTTTTGTTCAGTTTTTTACTGTTATTTTTATAAACAGCCAGTATTTACTAATATTATGCGCCCCGAATTTTGTTGAAAAAAAAATAAAGAACCAAAAAATGAAATTCGAAAAAAAAAACCGATTTTGTGAAAAAAACACAAAAAACAAATAAAGTTTAAGTTGGCGTAGTGTTCATTGCAAATTAGGAGAGCTTCTTCAACATATTATGCAGTACTGATCTTCACGTTTCAGCAGTGCCAACGAGCGCCGACAAGTCGCGTCTCACCCTAAAGAACCTTTTTGCCTGGCGCATTTATTATTGATTTGTTTATATTACATGTTATTATATGAAACAGCATTGTGTCGCTCTAAACATCACTTGCGGATATATGCATGACAATTAAGTCTTTAATGACAATTGACGATTTGCAAAGCCAAATACTTAAGCGCGTCTATCACGCACAAATTTATACATAACAAAGTTTTCGTGTAAATCTATCCACCCACTGACGTAACCATAACGATGGTCACTACAATAAATCTAAAATCTATGCACCTAAGTCTAAATCTATGTATTTCTTGCAATAATCGCTTTCATAAATAAGGCACCTATTTTAAATATTTTCCAAATATATAGGTACATCAAATTAAATAAATTTACCTCTAGCTTTAAATACAATTTACATTCTCCTTTGTACATGATCAGATCATTCCGCTTATTTCTACATTATGTGTAACCACATTATGATATTCTGAGACCAGCTACTTATTATACAGTTTGACCATTCAGTAAGTTTTGTTTCTGAATTGCAATATATTAAGGCTGATTGAGCGGCAGTCGATGTAACTTGAATTTGCCGTTATACAATTCAGCTTTATATTTATAACCAATGAATACTATAAAGTTTTGAATATCACAGATCAGCTTCTGTCGGGATCGATATTGATAGTAATGTCACCGGTAATCCCGTTCTTGTTGAGCACGTTCCCATTGAACGTTATAGTAATAGTTCTGTCAAAGACTTTTTCGTCGTTTTGTGGCTTTTCTTCGAGCTTGAGGACGGCTGCGACCGGGTCGGACTCGAGGGACTTTTCGGCGACTGCAGCCGCCTCAGCATCGCCGTTGATGTAGTGCGAGGGATAATGTTGTTTTAATTCACTTTGTAGGCGGAACCGAGCGTTGCAGACTGTGCATCTGTAACAATTTGTGTTTGTTTACGCATGGAAGGTGCAAAAAATGTAAAACAGCGTCTCATTCGTATACTTTATTGACAACTCAAGTATACGCAGAATTATAGAACTTCGGATACTGACTGGTAGATGTTCTGTCCAATATGAGTGCGGAGATGTTTGACCAGGTCGTTGCTCTGCGTGAAGGCTCTTTCACAGTGACGGCAACGGTACGGCTTCTCGCCCGTGTGGATACGCTGGTGCCGCTTGAGATGGTCTTTGCATGTGAAACTGCAAGCAGATAAACGTCTTGTTAGAGTACTAGCCGTAACACACGGCAGAGCCCCGGTTAGGTTCTTGTGGAAGAGTTCATCCAGGGAAGTACTGCCAACTTACCTATATCTGCCGCCAAGCAATAATGTTAGCATTACTGCATTCCAATTTAGAAGGGTAAGGGTGTTGGTGAAATGACAGGCACATGTTGACGGGCGCAGTGGCAGTGCCCCTCAGATCTTTGCCATTTAAAGCTCTGAGTGGTACTGCAACTGTTATGAACAGGCGTGTAGCTTACCATCAGGCGCACGACTTGTTCGTCCCGTCACTTGATATTATAATAATAAAAAAGGTGAATATTAATAATAATAAAATCGTTTATTTTTCTCCGAACAAGTACAAGATATAGGTAATACAATATAAGTGAGAGGTTCGGAGACAGGAGCCCAAACTAGGTTAGACCTGTGCTATGAGTCACCTGGCCTCCAACACCCGGAATTAAACCTCCGGTCGATAAAACAAGACGACTATGGGTAAAGGGATAGCAAAACAGTAAGTAGCAAACTATAAAAAGAACATAAATAAATCTTAACTAGAGAGTAAAATGCTAGTAATATAAACAAAATTTATATAGGTACGTAAGTGTGTATGTGTGTGTGTGTGTGTGTGTTGTGTGTGTGTGAATACAGACCGCATGGCGCAGGAATCGCAAGCGAAGGGCCTCAACCCGAGGTGGATCATGGCGTGCTTCTTGAGCGAATTGGGCTTGGTGAAGGCGGCGCCGCACTGCGCGCACGCGAACGGGTGCGCGCCCGAGTGCGTGGACACGTGCACCGTCAGCTGGCCTACCGACAGGTACTTCTTTAATACACCTGACGCGTTTTCTTTACACATTGAGCCCCCGTAGCATGGTTACGCATGATAGTCGCGACGCGCGCGATACAATTGAAACTGCTATGCGTAGCCATACTACGGGGGATGGACACCACATATTGCAACTCTTCTCAAAATTCAATATTCTCTCTGAAGGAGTTTCATAATCGTGAATTTCCAGTGTAAAGGTCAAAATAAATTGTTATTTTTACTCTTTTATTAGTTACTAATCTGAGGATTGTTTGTTAAATTACTAACCCCACTTTGAAAAATGTATAAATATCTTGTATACATTGGCGCACAAAATCGTACCTTTGGTGGCAAAAGTTTTAGGACAGAGTGTGCAGTGGAAGGGCTTGAGTCCTGTGTGGCGCATCATATGTTGACGCAAGTTAGAGTTGTTGGCGAAGCCCTTGCCACACTGCGCGCAAAGGAACGGTGTCTCGCCTGTGTGCGTGCGGATGTGGTCCTTCAGGCTGCACAGCTGTGTGAACCCTGCCAACACCAATCAATAGCTAATTTACACATAGGAACATAATACACTTTTGGACACATCATTCGAGCCACCACGCATTTTCAGTATTAAGTGCCCTCCTAAGCTTAAACAATGTGTGAGTGACCAAAAACTATTATGCAATTTTGAAAATAGTATAATAAACGTCTTTTCCATAAGTCCTTGTTGCGAATTGGGATTCGCAAAACCGGGGGCAAACTTTTTCTTCGATGATAGCACTATTTTTGTATTGTAGCCCTTTACGACAAAAATGCGAGTTGGCTCGAATTATATGTCCAGGAGTATATTTGCTAAATCAACTTGAATACAATTTGCTTAGTTTTACTAAGACAAAATGCTCTGGAATACTAACAATTAGTAAATATAATTCAAAATAAAATATATTGTTTCAAATTTTTATTGTATTGATATTCAATTATTTTTTTATGTCAAATTACTCCACTAGTTTGTTATAATTATTAATACAAAGATCAAACGTTCCGAAAAAAATCCAGATTCTATTCAGAACTACTACCTATTGAACCTAAAAAATACATTGTTTCAGTTTTTAATTTTATTCAGTTATTGTATTGTTCATTCCAGACACTGTTATATTAATACAAGCCATGAAAAGCTAATAAAAAATGTGCTTACCTTTATTGCAATATGGACAGACATTAGGTTTGACATCAGCATGTTTCTTCAAATGATCAGCCAGCTGGTCCTGCCGGGGATACTTCTTTGGGCATTTTGTACAGCAGTATGGACGGTCCTGTATGTGCAACTTGATATGTCTTCGTAAGCTGTTTTTCCCTGTGAACTCCTTGTTGCAGTATTCACAAATAAATGCCTCAAACAGTTTGTTTTTCTTGTGTTTCTTCATATGTTGCCCTAAAGATCTGCTTTTACTAAATCCTAATCCACATACACTGCATTTAAATAAGTTTACATCTGCTTCTTGCTTCATTTCAGGATGTATTACCATGTGCTGCATTAAAAGTACCTGTGATTTAAATTCTTCATTACAAACCAAACACATGTGACTACTCATATGCTTAACCATGTGCTTCTCCAGTGATAATTTCTTTTTAAATGCTTTATTACAAATTCTACAAGTTACTTTAGGTTCATGTGAGGTTAGATGTTTCAAATACTTTTTTTTGTCATTGAATCGCTTTTTACAAAAATTACACTCAAATGTTTTCGACTCATGCTCATTTGTTTCTGGCTCCTGCTTCGGTGATACAGGATCGTAGGGTTCATAGTCTTGTTGATCATTGTGTGCATTGTCAAAAAAACTGTTTTCAACAATGTCAATTTTTTCATCTTTAACAGTGGTTTGTTCTAAGATAATCCTGTGGAGCTCAGTCTCCACTCTCTTTGCCTGATGACGGAATGCGTATGAAATGTGAATTGTGTTGGCACATTGTTCACAAACTTGCTGAGGCAACCCATCGCCTCGTAATACCTGCAAAGATGTATTTACACCAAAATAGATCATAATGTTGCTGTGATTCCTGGTGGCATGAGTAGGAGCCTGCACCCACCACATGCAAAATACACCACAACATTGAGTTGTGGACACCAGCCCGTTACACTAAGAAGGTCATAATATTAAATTAATTTTCTACACCTTTTAGATACCTCATAAGAGCATACACATGCTGTAACACAAAAATCTGTGAATGAGAGAAAAAGTTTGTTGTTTTTGACCAACAAAAACAAAGGCTCTTGCTTAATTTTAATGACATTTATGCTGCCCATTGCTGGGTTTGGGTCTTCTTTGAGAAGGGGCATAGGCCATATTCCGTCACTCTGGCCTAATGCGTGTTGAGAATGTCATATATCGCAAAAGTTTAATCTTATTCAACTTTAAGTATCATCATCATTCATCAGCCACATTGAATTCTTTCAACAACAGAGATAAGTATTGCTACTAAAGATTCATGAACGCTTGTAACAAAGTCAGGTAAAGAATTTTTTACGTACGCGTGTGTCGGTGCATTCCATGAGCATCTCGGCCAGCTGCGCGCTTTGCTCGTCTTCGAGCTTCACCGTCCGGAAGAGATCGACTAAATTCAAACTGCCTATCATGCATGTCCGACAAGACGTGGCGACCTGCAGCATTTTCGCCCATTTACACAATCTCTTTTCAACTTTTACACAGCTTGTTTAAACGTCGACAACGCACAGAATTTACCTAGAAACCCTATAAAATGAAACAAATTCAATTTGTTTTTTTTCCGCTGTCATTTTCTTGTTTTCGTCCAGTAGCATTATTTAACGAATGACGTTTAATGGCTGTTGACACTGAAACAGTCACTGGCGCCCTTAGACTATGGAAACTATTTTTCCATCCTCTAAGCTGGCGCCAGTGACACGGGCTTGTCAGCAATAATGGCAGAGATCATGTCGTTTACCAATACCAGTTAAAACGTGCTTTCCCTCCATTGACTTACAAAAAATAAGTCAATGTTTATCTCTAATGATATCTAAATCGTTCCTGTCTTACGAAATTAAAACATACTTAAAACGTTAAAATGTGTATATGGCAGATATACATATTATGTATCATGCACGGTGCATGTACATAATTTTTATGTAGGTATTTATTTTGAAGGTATGTACCCCCAAAAATTACTTTTCGGCTTCATCACTTTATTATTGAGAGTGCGGTATGTGGTAATTGGATGACCTGTATTTTTATACTTAATTAACCCATCGATAATCTGCGATACAAATACATGGTGTTGATGCAAGCAACATTTGTCAATCTTGTCTTAATAATAATGTTTATTAAAAAAAAACCTTATTTTGAAAAATAGTGTGCATTTTTCAAAGAAATTTCCTAGTCGAACGGAATAACGTAATATTTTTGCTTTTACCCATTGGAGATTAGGTACAGTTAGTTGGAAAACATTTCCATTTTGAAAAAATAATAAATTTTTTAGAAAAAAAAAAAATATTTTTCCGGACAAACTGCCTCCGTGACCGAACGGTTACCATGTCGAGGTCCCAGGTTCGATTCCCGAGCACAGAACACTATACTCACAAGGAGTTTGTTCCCGAGTCTGAAGAAATATTTTTAAGGCCTACATTTATTTCTCTCGTGAGTTTGCGTGTAATTTGTGGTTGTTACGTGTATATCCATGGCAACCGCGACCCAGGGTTTCCCTATTTTGAGTGAGTGTGTACTCTATTTAAATTAATTTTTATCTATTTATGTAATACGTTTTGAGTTTTTTAATTATTTGTTTAAAGTCAATGGTTTAAACTAATGACTCTATAGCCAATGCTCAAGAAATAAATAAAAATAACAATAAATGATTGTTTTTCCCTTAGAGGATGGAAAAAAATAATGATTTCTCATGTTTCCACATTTGACGTTGACACCTGTCACGTGTTGAAGTTATTGAACGAAATGAAAACGATAGGATGGAGCCATTATAATAATAGTTTTTTTCCGCTGTTGCTGCTGATGTCCAAGAATTTTAAATCTCATTTTGTTCTTTACTTGCTTTTAACTATACAGTTTTATTTCATATTATAATTCACGCTACATATAACTTCGTAAGATATTTCTAAACGAAGAAAATAAAACGAGCCTTTGAATTATATTGGTCCAATAGGTATATCCCAATTTTTCAACAATTTTTAAAATGTGAAAATTTGGAAGATTACCAAACAAATTTCCCAAAAAGAAAAGGAATCGAAAATGTTCTCGTGTTGTCAAGTTTCGATTCATATGCGGTTGGGTCATGTTTGTAATATACCTTGCGAAATTGAACATTGTTTGATTATTGATTAATGATTATTCTTTTCTTTTCCAAATTCTTATCCAATTCCGTTTTTTTCTTATATCCATATCCTAAATTCCATAACATACGAAAGCGGTTTATTTTTTTTTCGTAAATAAAGTTAATTAATAACTTGTCATGTCTTGGCTTCAATGCTGACCGCGAAAAGCAAAAAAAAATCTTTGTTTGACAGTCACGAGGGGGAAGGGTGGAGTGGAGAAGAGCTGTAATCTAAATGTAACAATTTGGGTTATTTTTGTAGATTTCGTGTGGTGAAGTTAATTCGAGCCATGTAAAAGTAGAGCAGAATTGTTTAAAGTTGTAGAAATGGACGAAATAGTGTTTATTGGGGATTGGGTGAAAGACAGGGTGCTGGGGTCTGGGAGCTTCGGCACAGTGGTATTATGGAAACACAAAAATATCGACGAGAGACTTGCTATAAAAACTTGCAAATGGGGAGATGAACTGACCACCAAGCACAAGGAGAGATGGACCAAGGAGGTGGAAATGCTGCAGACTTGCACACATCCCAACATAGTGGGAACAAAAGAGTTACCAGAGGAATTCTTGAAAGGTCTCGAGAAAGTCAATCCGTCCAAACTTCCTATCCTTTGCATGGAGTACTGTAGTGGCGGCGACTTGAGACAGCTGCTCACCAAGCCGGAATCTTGTGCAGGGCTCAAAGAAGTACAGGTGCGACAAATCCTGAGCGACATCTGTAACGCGATAAAGTTCCTGCATCTCAACAAGATCACGCACCGTGACCTCAAGCCCGAGAATATCGTTTTGCATGTCCCAGACTCTTCCCCCGTCATTGGCCAGAATCAAAAAAAGTTGACCTGCAAGCTCATTGACCTTGGCTATGCTAAGGAAATAGATTCCAAGTCAGTATGTGCCAGTTTTGTAGGCACGTTGCAGTACCTCGCCCCAGAGATTATGTATAGCAAAACATATAGCAACTCTGTGGATTACTGGTCCTTTGGATTGCTAGCATTTGAAATAATATGTGGAACAAGACCATTCCTTCCATTCATGTCCCCTGTGCAGTGGATGCCAGAAGTAAAGAAAAAGGCGCATGAAAATATCTGTGTATTTGAAACTTTTCATGGTGATATTGAATATTCAAATGAAATATTCCCCGAAAACCACATTTCTAAGGCCTTCAAGGCTTCTATTGAAAATTGGCTAAGAGTAGCTCTTGAATGGGATCCCAAACTGAGAGGGAGAGATGCTCCGTCTAAGGTCACTTTTGATATACCATCAGAACAAAAAGCAGCAACCAGTAACATTGTGTTTTTCAGTCGTTTAGAAAAAATATTGTCCTCTAAAATCATCAAAATATTTTCAATGGTATCTTTGTCACAGCATGCCTATGAAATTGATGAACAAACCACAATTGCCACTGTTAAAAGTTGGCTTCAGAAAGACACGAAAATACCCATGCAAGATCAAATGTTAATATCACAAACAACATATGTTGATATTGATAATAATGAGCCAGTTGTTAAATATTGGAATGAGAACTGCAACATCATGTTGTACTTATTCAACAAAACTAACTGTATCAATGAACAGGTTGAACCAGTTGTACCAAAGGCTGTCCAGAGATGTCTTGAACACCCTAAGACCTTGTATAATTACAAAAACAGCCAGAACTTGTACCGGAATGGCCTCTACTTTGTAATGACGCAAATAGAAGTGTATGACTCACTCATACAAGGCTTGTTTGCTAGAGGGGAGTCCTTGAAGCATGAAAGCAAACAGCTACTGTTGAAACATAATTTGATTGATAAAAGTATTGCCAAATTGCTGGCTCAGCAAGAAATCATTATAAAGAATGCTGAAATCGGGAAGAAACACATTCAGAACATTAGAGAATCTGGAGTTGGTACAAATTATTTAGGAGGATTTGAGAAGATATTCAATCTTGCAGATGATCTATCTGATAAAATCAGTAAACTGCAGACTGCTTGGTCCCAGGTGTCAGTGCGGCTTCAGTCTGCAGCGAGACGTAGCAATGAGGCTCTACATTCAGAGCTCAATAACTTTGTATCTAAATACAACTATCAAGCCGTATTCACACAAGCCATGAAGACATTTATAACTTACAAGCGAAGCGAATTCTGTAGTGAAACTAGAAGAGAACAGAGACAATGCCAGGATATCATGAAAATTTGCTATGAATGTTTAAAACTTAGAAGCAAAATCCTACTTGAATTGAATCGACAACCATTTATACAGAAATTCATGCATTTGAGTATGGAGTTTGCTAAAATTGCAGACATCATTGCAACTACTTCAGAGAATACTGAGAAGTTGTCAAACGACCTCATCACTCTCAGTAGTGAACTCACAAACTGCACTTGGTCCACTTTGAGCATTCTAGCTTCAGATGCTGAAAATGTGGGAGAACTACCATACAGTGTTATCTCAATACAAAAGAAAGAATTTAAAATAGGAGATTCAGTGTCAAAGGATTGTATCAAGGTATCAAACAGAGTTAATGAAGACGAAAGATTGAGATCTCTTGTAGAAGAAAGTTTGAAAATAAGGAAAAATCAATCTAGTTTAAATGAAAAGCTAAATATACAAAAGAAAATGTGGGATAATGTTTCTTACGATTTTAGTTTTTTGAATGAAAATTAATATAATGTTATGTTTAATTAAGTATAAAGTTTTCTATTGCATTTTATATGACACTTACAATGTTGTTATATTGATGTTATAAATTTTTTTTACCATATTAAAGTTGAAACAAATTGTTTCTGCCTATTCTGTGATTTGGATAATGGTGCAATGTACTCAAAACACACAAATTATGTTTTAGTTGTTAAATTATGTCTATCAAAATATGACCACATATGATAGAAAGTGAAAATATACTGTAATGAATGTCTTAGACATTTTTACTAACAATTGATAGATGTGTGTTCTAGTCCTAATCATATCATAATAATAATAATAATTCCAAAATTAAATACATAATAATTGATAGGACTCTGCTTTCAGAAAAACATCCAAAAATTGCAGAAATTTAGTAATTATCTACATGGTTTTTGGTGCTAATATATAGAAATAATGATGTATGAGTATAAGATATTAAAATAAATCTATTATCTCGTTTTACTTGACTTGTATTTTACAAACAAACTATTAATTAGATTGCTTATCAAATATACAGATATTAATCAGAGGTATTGTCTGATTCATTAATGACATTTCCGGTGAATTGTTCCAACCAGTTTTGGAAGTTATTCATCATCTTGTGCAATTTCTTCATATTAGCTGGAGTTTGAAGGTATTCTTCCGGAGCAAATCTTGGTTCTGGACTCCCGCAAACGTGAAGCCAAATCGCGAACACTGCGTCGTCCGTGTTTGTACTTGTTCGCCGGCAAAGTCTAGCTGAAGTAAGACAAGTCGCTACCAGCGATCCTATACTGCCCATAGTGACTGCCTTAGGTTTCTCCCTGCGAGCAGCCAGGTAGTAATTCCTCAGCAACGACTCCGATTTCACATCTAAGGAAACACCTGTGCCTGATATCAAATCTATGTAATCTTTAATATCCTTTAGTGCGTGAATTTCTTCTTTGGTAGTTTTCGGGGGTTCAACTGCATTTAGTAGAATAAAGTCAACGATTTCATCTGTATGTTCTCCGTAGTCTCCTCGGCAAATAGTGCCGAATACACTGGCTACATTCAATATAATCATCTTCTTAAAATCCATCCCCTGCGCCCAAACAGCGCACTGAAGTTTAGTGTTTCCTATGTCGCTAGAAATTTCCCCAGTTTCAATTGACGACAAAACGAAAGAAGTCTGTTTCTGGTTGTAAACGTGAAATGGCAAAGGCATTGCACAGACACCTCCAGAACTTCCAATAAGCGCGACGGACACCGTTGTGTTTGACGTTCCCAGGAATACGGAGCTATCGGCCAATTTCGCCCCTTCTTCCATGAGTCGTGCTACGTATCCAGTATCGTAGCCAGTTACAAGGACGTGAATGATGGTCGAACCAGTCATTGCGTTGGCTTTAATGCTTATTAAACTCAAAAGCAAGTTGATCTTGATGTGCATAAAACAATGCAAAGGACAAACGTTGACTCCGATGCTGGATGCCAGGCAATAAATGAACTGCCACGATATGCCCTTACATGCTTTGTACAGATCATCGATATCCGTAGGTATTGGAGCAGTGATAGGTGCAACCAAAGGCATAACTTCTTCCAAAGACCATACCATAATAGTTTTCTTAGCAGAAATTGCCAATATGTTGTATTTTTTGCCGAGCTTCAATTTTGGTATTAAATCGTCGATGATCCGAAAATGCTTCAGAAACATATTATTCCTTAATTTGAATGTCGCATTGACCTGTTCCCCGCATTGCCTCAAGCCACTGTTCTCGAAGAGCACACATTTGCAAACGCTGCATTTCGGAGGAACTTTAGGTATAGAATGTAAAATAACTTCATTACCTTCGCACTCCTCGGGGCATGACCACACCGTATGAAACACGTAGCTAGTAGGTTTTGAAACTGCCAGTAATATGCCGTAATAAGATTTTAAGCCGTCGTAATGTCGTTGATTGCGAGCAACAACAACATGTGGTACGCATGTCGGTCGCAAATTAACAACCGCTTGAGCGGGATCCGCAGGTTCATTTTTATATTCGTCTATAGATTGAAGACAAGCATACAGAATCTCGTTACATATCCTCTGCCATTTCATCGGCTCTCGCAGTAAAAGATGCCCAACGGTAGGCGAAAATTCCAACAAATCCATTACATCGAGCTCTAGTAAAAATCTGCATGGTCGAAATTTTGCAACTGTATTGTTATTGGAATCGTCTATGTGTTGTAGGCATGCACTTTTCATGTTTGATAAGATATGCTTTTTATCCAAATATAGCAAAAGTTGGCAATTCAAATCCATTTTAACGAACAAAAATTTCAGTAGCGTGTTTCAAAGTTAACGAATATTTTTTCCCGCCTTTGTTTTTTTTATTGGGTAGAGTACAAGTAGTGTATATGGTATCGTTCATAATGCCCTGGGATTATTTATTATTGTTTGTTGAGCATTGACAGCCATCGGATTAAACAAGCAATAAACAGTTAAGAAACTCAAAACGTAATAATACTTAAGCTAAATTAATTTGTGAAAAACTGTAATTACAAAAACTTGCCATTTTCTTAGGACATCTTCCAATTGCTGAGCAGTTCTGAAACGTTTTCCTTTAATATTAAACGAGGCCGTCGTAAAATGTCCATAGGTACTTATGACGTCATGTACTCAAATAAATCTGTGTATTTAGTAACCTTGACTTTCTTCTTTTTATTTATACTAATTATCTAATATTGTTTGAGGCTGCGTTTCAGTCAATGATAAATCTCAGATCAACTAACTTGGTCAGTAGTTCGAAGGTAAATCAGGCATGCAGCGATCAATACTGAAAAAAACTACTGACTGTAAAACCGCCCTGCAAGGGCTTATTACGCGTTCATTCACTCAAAACTCGCTTACGAAATAGTAGGTAATGTGGGGAAATTGCACCATAGTACAGGATATCTTTGTGTTACAAAAATAATGTATAAGAATATTAGCTAATATCAAACATACCGATTCGTGTAAACCATATTTCATTAAACATAAAATATTAATATTGACATCGATATACATTCTTGACTGCTGTATATTCGTCAAAAAGCATATGCACTTAAATTGCCCAAATACAACAATAAAAAGAAACAAGAGACACTTACATAAATTATAACTTCCCGCAACTAGTTACTCTCAGTCTGTACAAATCCGGCCCACACTCAATCGCAATTCAAAGTTATAATAGCATTCCAAATGAGATAAAAACCAAGAAAAATTATCGACCTTTATTCTATCCACCATCTAAAAAAGTACCTTTTATAAATGAGACGAAATATGTTGAACTTAGAACATCGTGTATTTAACAACAAAACGCAACATCGTAACATATATTTAAACTGTCACAAAAAATGGCCTCATCATCAGGCAACAAATGCAACATAGTAACATAATTAACTACATAACAGAAAAGAGCTTCGTCGGCAAATAATACACATAGCACACTAAGAAAAACCTATCATTATGTATTAGTCATAAATATTGTATAAATAGAAATAAGATTTATATATATATACTCAGTTATCCACTACCATCTGATTTAGCTCATCAAACTCATCATCCTGCTTAGTACTACCTGCTACTCCTCTCACTGCGGCCAAGATACCCTTAGCCGTCAATAGATCGGTCTCGTGAGTCTGCTTGACCGGCAGTGAGAATACCATTCCAATACACATTGCACGACGTGTACTTCCTTATCTCCTTTCAACCTTCCGTTTGTCACCTTAGGTCTCATGGTGACAGACTTCCCGTTCATATCTTGCATACGTATTTCTCCGTCTATATATTTACGGTTAGGTTGGACTACACACCGTTAGGTTGTAGGGCTACACTATTAGATAAATTCATTAGAACGACTCTTGAGGTCTCACCGCTAGGGTGAACTTTACCATGATTTCATGCACAGTAGCCGTTTGGTATTTGCTGCATACAACACCACACACACAAACAGACAAGCCCAACACCACATTAATGCCTAACTGCACGCTGTTCAAAATATTTAATAAAAGTTTAGTGCCATTTTCCTAGTCATTAAATAGATTAGCTCATAAATAATAAATACTTAAACTAAATATATACTAAATAAATACTTACTTATGTTACAAGGAAATATTTATAATTAATAATTTGTAGAGTTATTTATATTTGTAATTAATAATTTGTAGTGCTCTCCTGAATTGCGGCGCCCGCGCTCTTAACATGTGTGACTACTGTATTACATTTTATAACATCTTATGTGAATTCACGTGGCAAGCACTATATATATGAATATGAATACCTATTTGTGGTACTGATAAAATAATATTATAATAATTTATTCACACAACTACTTTTTTAAGGTCCAATGTTATTAATAAATTACAAAAATAACTTAAAGATTAGGCTAATGGTAATAATAGGTAATAAATAGTACAAAAAGTTGTATATAAATTAAATTATAAAAAGTGGCAGGCTACTCTATCTCTCACTCTTGTGATACTACCGATCAGCAGCTTGATTTTGATCGCCTCTCCCGATCGGAAACTGCGTCTCTTCCGAGTCGAGGCGCATAATTGCGACTCACAACTGCCCGATCGGAAACTTTTGACATTTCTAATCGGGACAATAGTTGATTTAACTCACAAATTAGAAAGATATAGTAGGAATCAGATTCATCTTCTCGCTCGGAAAACCATCTGATTTCGAGACTACCCTATGGGTTCTATTCCGGTTTGAATCAACATCAGGACGCAGGAGCCGAATGAAAGATGTCATAATGGGTAGATCTTAACTGTCATGACATTAACTATGACCATATTGATGATACCCTCTCTAAGGTAGTTTATTGATTTAATGCTAACAATTTTATTTATTCCTTAATGCCAAGAAGACAAAATGTGTTAAATTTGAATTACCTAACGTAAAATCGACTAGACCAAGAATAGAAATAAACGGAGAAAAGTTAGACCTTGTTAATAAAGCAGTCTTCTTGGGAGTGACCTTAGATAGTAAACTTCAATGGTTTCCACAATATCTTCCTGGCCAGCAGATTAAGCTCCGCTGCATACGCAGTCCGCAGAATACATGAGCTTACCGATGTTAGTACTGCTAGACTAGTTTACTTTAGTCACTTCCATAGTATAATATTCCTACGGGATTCTCATGTGGGGTAAAGTGGCAGATATTCAAACCATATTTGTATTGCAAAAACGAGCGATTCGTTCTGTGTACCGTCTAGGCTCTCGGGTTTCTCTCAGAGAAAAGTTTAAGGAGACTGGTATCATGACTGTGGCATCACAGTACATTTACTCAAATATTTTATGCCAGCAAAAATATACATAATTTCAATAAGAAAGAAGATATCCATAATATTATCCTTAGAGCTAAGTCCAAACTCATGGTACCACGATTTCGTTTAGCCAAGGTAAACAACTCTTTTATGGAGAACTGTATACGTTTTTACAATAAGATTCCGGAGCATATATTAAGTTTATCATTTCCTAAGTTTAGAAACTACATTAAAAATATTTTAATCGAAAAATCATATTAGCGAGATCCCATTATGTCGTGACGACAGATTGTCGTGCAGTTTACAGTGTCGTGGCTTG
>NW_020654972.1:11680952-11687801 GCF_003589595.1 Hyposmocoma kahamanoa | reverse complement strand
TATGTCGTGACGACAGATTGTCGTGCAGTTTACAGTGTCGTGGCTTGTATATTTAAATGAAGTTGTTCACATATAGCACGACACGATTAACTGTCGT
This sequence comes from Hyposmocoma kahamanoa, assembly GCF_003589595.1. Lineage (NCBI taxonomy): Eukaryota > Metazoa > Arthropoda > Insecta > Lepidoptera > Cosmopterigidae > Hyposmocoma > Hyposmocoma kahamanoa. Next base: position 11,687,704 of record NW_020654972.1, on the reverse strand, counting down.
TCACTATTTTTTATCGTTACAACGACAAACTGTCGTCACAGTGGGAACAGCTAGAACGACAGTCGTCAGACGATAAAAAAACGTCACAATAAAAACGTGACGACAGATTGTCGCAGCTCCTATTGTCGTCACGATCTAGTGGGAACAGCTAGTCACGACAGTCGTTCAACGATAAAAAATCGTCCACGACAGATAGTCGTAATATGGGAACAGGCTAGACACGACAGTCGTCCAACGATAATAAAACGTGACGACATAGTGGGACCGCGCCCTTACAAAATTGAAGACTACGTGTTAGATAAAGATGTATGGAAAGACGACACGGCTCCAGAATCCACACAAATTTGATTCAAAGTGTATTCCATAGCATTTAAGTTTATTTGAAAAGAGCAATCCCTAGAGTTTCTTGCTCGTTCTTCTCAGGGAGGTCAGCGTTGTGAACGAGCAGTAGCTTAAATGTGACGTTTTCAAGTGTAAATTTATTTTACCTATGGAATAAATAATCTGCGACTTGGACTTTGACTTTGCCGTATCAGGTATGACCTGTAAAAGGTGTTGGTGCTGCTCCTAGTCTGTTAAGCAGTGAAGCGTTTTTTTGCAGGTAATGGCACTGAAACCATCAACCCGCGCCTCTGCAAACATAGTTGACGCACTGCAAAAGCGGGGCAGCCACATCATCATTCCAAACAAATTATTGTATTGGACTCGTAGGACACGAAGCGATTATTTAGTATAACCGAGGCACATGCTGCTTATAGAACGATTAGCAGTAGGCTTTGAACATTTATACTTGCTTACTGGCATCGAGCGATCCTTTTTTTTTTTGACGGGGGGAAATCTTTATGGATACCCCTGAGCCCAGGGAGACTCAGGAGTTATGTGGGGAAACCCAATGCAGACTCCGGAGTCCTTGTCCAGAGCCCGCTGGTCTCACTAGGGGATCAGGCGAGCAGCGAACTGTCTTCGCCTTCTCCCCGTACGTCTGCGCCGGAGCGGGTGCGCGTCTGCCGCGTCCTCGCACACCCTCTCCGCGGCCTCCTTTTGCGACATAACCTCTGCGCAAAAGGAGGCCACCGCCTCCCAGGACTCCTCGCTATCGAGCATGGCGGCAACCACGCTCGGCAGCGAGAGGTCCTGCCCTACAGTCCCCGTCAGAGTGCGGCGCTGCTCATCCCACCGGCTACACACCTCTAGGGTGTGCTGCGCGGTGTCATCCCCAGCGCCGCACTCGTGGCACGACGGGGACGGTTCCCTCCTAGCCACCTTGTGCAGGTAGTGACCGAAGCAGCCGTGCCCGGTCAGCATCTGCACAAGGTGGTACGCATTGAGCGATCTTACGTGCCAGCATATTACTTCTGATCCCCAGTGCCCTACGTTCCCTCTCTTTATCGGCCTGTTCGTTGTGGTATTCGGTAACATAATGCTCCAGATATTTAAATTGGTGCACTCGATTCAGATTGACACCATCAAGCCTGATTAGTGGGACTGATGCACGTACTTTACCGGCGACCTTAAAGACCATGTATGTATATATTCTTATTGCCATTGTGTAACAGCCCATGTTCACCAGGTTACTTCTCACAGATACCAAGCAGCCTTCTGAGAGCCCCGACCGAAGGGCACAGCAGCACCATGTCATCTGCGTTACTGATTTTGTTTATATAATTATGCAGTATCAATCAAACAGCCGACACGTTCACTACTCAGCAGCCCTATGATCAGGTCATTGATATGCAGCTACGTTGAAAAACTATAAAGAAATCAAACCACCTTGTCTCACCCCGCAGTCCAACCCGTAATCAACAGAGAGATATATACATATTATTAGTTGTGTAGGTACCTATATTACGATTTGAACACCGAAAACAGTGACTGATAACAAAGGTTTAAATTTTAAATTACAATAACAGAATCGCCTATTTGTGACATTATTTGCGCTCCTACGCGGGACATTGAACACGCGAGCCCACGCTGCGAAGTGTTTCCTCATGCAAGGTCAGCAAACAATTAGGTAGTCCTCCAATGAGCGGAAACGCCGAAATATGCAAATCGGATCAAAACTTTAACTACCATCGCCAATACCGCCTGTATTATGTTGTTCATTCACTGTGACCGCGTACGGTCGCGAACTAAAGTCATTCTGTCCCCGATGACGCAATTCATACAACAAAATTGTAGAACCTCTACGCATAAAGTATCAAGCACATTCATTGTTTACTCACAGCGCTGTTTTATGCACAGTATGAGTCGGTTCGGTATTTTTGCGAAATGTAGTGCTAAATAGTAATATTAATTATTTGTGATTAAATATTAATGGTCAACATCAACAGTCTGATTCAGTTCACAGTATTGTCCTTTTCTTACACCCAAATTACGGGCCCAGATATCGGAAATGAGTCTTTAAGTCCAATGAGTCCTGCTTAGTATATTACATTACAAGGTAGCGCTATTATGTCATACGTCTACTTATCGGCAACTTAGTGAAGTTAGTTGCATCGGCAGTGTACATGAACGAAACGAGGCTTGTGGGCGGAGTGAGCGTATTTCGAAGCGGAATCCGGGCGCGGGCGGCGCTGCGTGGGGCGGCAGCCGCACGGCGGCCCTCTTGCCGAGCCGCCGCCACTCCATGCCCGAGCACGACAAGTACCAGCTGCGCCCGCGCGGGCCGGTGCGCCACGAGCCGCGCGCCCGCCGCGCGCCGCAGCCGCTCAGCAAGTACCGCCGCAAGACGGCCAACGCGCGCGAGCGCAGCCGGATGCGGGAGATCAACCGCGCCTTCGAGACGCTGCGCCGGGCCGTGCCCGCCTCCGAAGTGGTCGGCGCGCCCGTGCAGTGCGAGAAGCTCACCAAGATCTCGACGCTGCGGCTGGCCATGCGCTACATCACGGCGCTGTCCGCGATGCTGCACGACGGGGACAGTGGCGGCGACGACTCGCGCCCCGATCGCTGGTCCTCGCCCTTCTGCTCCGACCTGTCGGAGTTGTCGACGGAGCTGGAGCGCGAGACGCCCTCGGAGTTCGCGGAGGACTCGCTCTCGCCCTTCGACTCCTTCTTCGCCGAGTTCGAGTGCGAGTACGTGGACCGAACGTTTGCGTGACGGCTACGGCTGCGGCTGCGGTGACAGTCGCGTGACAGTGCTCGCTTTTGCTGTGTTGTGATGATACGACCTCGCCTCGATCGGGGTCACTCGGTCGGACTCTGGACTGCTGGTGCTAATTAGGTATTAATACAACTTCTGCCATATTTTAATTTTTAATGTTTTGTATGAGAAATATTTTGAGATTTACCTATTTATTGCCCGGTTAATAATAAATTTTAATTGTTACTGTTTGAGCACATTTTTATTTAAAGTTCGTTGGGTGTCTTTGAAATTTCACGTTCACATCGCGCATGATAGCCGATATCTAAGTTCTAACACATTTGAAAGAGTACGCTTGGTTGTGTTTGAGATCTCGCAATGAAAGTATATTACACTCGTGTACATTGCACATAAGTATAGTATAAGTTTTACCTCAATCAACGCGTCAATTTGTTAACCATAAATGTAAAATTTATCGGCTCTTGCGCCGGCTCTAGGACAAATCCACTAGCAACTATTAACGAAAGTTACCAATATGGACAATTAATTAATTCTCGGTTATCTTTGACACCTTTTAAGTACTATATGTATCAACATATTAATGTAGGTATTAACTACATGTTCAAGAGGTGCACACATAAGGCACATGGATAATACGTTCTTAGTTCTTAGTGCAGAAAATTTGACGATTTGAAAGAGATTATTCAATACTATTCAGTGTTTTTCAGTTATCAGTCGATACCTGACAGTGGCTAATACCTGACAGTGCTCATTTCTGTACATATCAGTACTAATATTTATTTAAATTATTTTTTTTAGCCACTTGCGTACGTAGCTACATAAGAAGTTTTAACACCATTCTAAACAAAGAAAGATTCCTGTCTCTCAAAATGAATACAGTGGGGGAAGTGAAGACGTACCCTACGCCTCGTCTGTTCTTATTATAGCGAGAGTGCAACGCGAAGGGCGCACCCGTTTGTGAAGATAAAAGTGTCATCAATCTTTCTAAAGATATTCGAATAATCATACATTTGTATGATCAATATGATCAAGATCAGATCATCAGATCTTGCCATCAACGTATGTGACATAACGGTGGAGAAAAGGTAGAGTTAGTTAAAATAATTTATTATTTGTACGCTAGTTTTCTTTCTGAATAATTTAAGCAACTCACATTTGGGGTCCACAGATCCACAGTGTCACAAATATTGACAAACTTACAAAATGAAACTAAGGACCTATTCATAAAAATGTACCCATGCAATAGCTACTTCATTAGTCTGGAAACTCTAAAAAAACTTTAAAAGCTAGGCAAACGTGGAAGACACATACAAACAGCACACATTGAATTTAGTGGAATAATGCAACAATGGATGAAATTGATTTCTGGCGACCTAATTCTGCTATCAAAACCCATCAGCATGACCGGTGATGCGGAGAATGATCTCTGATTGTTCAATGACTACGGAAGCGTGGGCAACAATACAATACACACAGTTCCTTCTTGCTAACATCACCTTTGAAGATAGAACTTTGTCGCAGTAACTGCCGCTAGTTGTCTTGCCCACGCGGATTGATCTCTCTCATTGTTCTCGAGACAAGTTGAAATGGGCGTATTAGGTTTGTGCTACGGGTGATTAATTTTATATGTTTTTGCTCAATAATTACAACATTTATTCGTGATAAAGAAAAAAAATCAGATATTGTTGTCATTCCGCAATAACGAGTTGTGTGTAAACTCTTTTTAATCCGAGGTTTGTCGCAACAAACACATCGCGCAATAAAGAACCAAGTGCTGGTGTCGATGTCGTGGTCTCCCGGCGCCGCCCGTTTTGGGATAAGCGGATTGCTTTCTCGCCAAATAAGGGTTTCATGACAGTTCATTGAATTATGCGATTAAATGACAAGAGAGCGAGCACCGCGCCGCGCGGTTCCCGCGATGCATGATTGGAACGTGAGATGCGATGAAGATGGGTGAAAAGGAACTATGAGGAAAAATTTAGCGCCAATAAACATGGGTTCTAGTAACATTTATTTCTTATTTTAAAGTTAAAAATAACCGTCACCGAAAAAATTGCTGATAGTTTAAAAATGTTCATTATTTCTCTTCACATCAATACCTAAAACACGAAGTCTTATAGAACATAATGTGTATAAATATAAGTTTAAATAAAGGATGTTTAGATGTCGGTTTTCCTTTTACTCACTAGATTTTTTTCTATAATTAAAATAAGTAAAGCTCTTTGTCGATTAACTTTAACTATATTTTCTTACTGCAAGTGACTTTCAGAGACATTGTCACACACACACCCATTGTAAGGTAGGAAGAAGCAGGAAGACCCTAAAATTATCCACCCTTTCGGCTGTGGTTGCTGCCTAAACTTGTCCTCGTTTCGGCGTCGTTGACAGTTTGACATGGAGCTGTCCGTCAAAGCTTCAGAAACTGGCGATTGATTAAACTGAGGCGTTACCAAATACAGCGTCGCCTTAATCGGCGCATGCGCATGACGGCATTGCGAAACTCACATTGCCTATGTAGGTACTTGTGTCACATATTACTAGATGTACTTTAATAAACTCACTAGTTTTAATAAATGTGTTCAAAAATTTTTGATCACACCAACTCTTAATTCTTAGAGGAAAAGTGTTGTAAAGTCTTTTTTTAATTCTTTTAAAAAAAAGTATTAAAATAAAACTAAATTCTTAAGTTTTAAATTCTTCTAAAGCTACAGTTACGGGCACATGAAGTTTGACATGCTGCGGACCCGGTACTATGTTACCAATAACTCTAACTTAAGTCAGAGTAGGAGGAACATGATAATTTCATGGACTGGGTAGAACTAAAATAGATAAATCTGTTATTGTAGAACTTAATATATGGGATATCTCTCGGTTTTGCGATTGTTACATATAGGGAGTGAAACTTTTTCGGCTCTAAATTGTTTCTTCATGTAAATCATTTGTAATATAAGGTACCTATAACTGGTTGATGATTCTGTCATCTCGGCCAGCCGTGACCGTGGGTTCAGCAAAGGGCCCGAAACGCGATTTAAATTTGAAAAATAGTGTCATGAGAGACAGGAGCCCAAACTAGATACAGGTACCCAAGTTCTGTGCTGTGGCGATATTTTAACAAAATTTATTTTCTATTTACTCATTATAAGGAAATGAAACAATTTTTTCGGATTTAAATGGATTAAGAACTCGATATGTACACCAGTACGGACTGTACGTTGCAAATAAAATCCGGCGGTTCGAAGACCTCAAGAACAAACGTGTGCGCGCCATAACTGCATTAACTTTTCTTAAAAAGTGCCGCGACAGTAACATAGTTCCAACATGCGTTAAAATAACTCCACGAAGAGACATCTACGGTAGTGATCGCATACTACCACCTCAGTCAACTGTGACCATGGGACCTGTAAAGGGCCGAAACGTCGGTTTCTTTGAAAAAACAAATATACGCGATTTAAATCCGGAAAAATAGAGTCATTTCCTATGTGTAACAATCGCGAAAACCTAAGAACTCGATATACTCATTATAAGTTTTTATAAAAAATAAAACAAGTTTTCTTTTATCCGAATTCGGTCAACGGTAACTAAAACGCCAAAATGAATCATTTGAGCTCAAACACAACGTGGCTGCTGTACGTTGTTGAGGACTTTTTTTCAT